>NW_027528640.1:4462844-4621366 GCF_008692635.1 Crocuta crocuta
ATGGAGTTGCTATCTCCATTTTTCAGGGGGGGGGGGGGCATTTGAAGCTCTAGGACCTTATGTGAGAAGCACAGAAACAATTATACTACAAAGGGAAAAATTGCAAATCCCACAAACTAAGTATATATGATGGGAAGGGATTTGGAAGGAAAAAAAGTAAACTTCATACAGGTAGAAATTTTAGGAATGACTGTGTGAAAAAGGACTTGTCAGGTCCAGAATTTGTTTTTGTACAGACAGTAGAAATTGTGTTCTAGAGGAAACAGCATGGATGGTGCAATGTGTTGAGAAGTCAAGTTCGCTGGAAACAAGTTGGAGTAAGGGCATATGAAAGATTCATCCAAAAAGGCAGGCTGGGGCTAGACTGTAGCAGAGAAAACTAGGCTGTGACATTCATAGGTTTTAATTATTTACTTAAGGGCATGCAAGGGACGTGATCCTAAGCTTTAAGAGGATCCTGGTAACATCAAGTCATATATGGGACTAAACAAGATATGGAAAGACCACTCAGGAGTTCATTTGGAAGACAAGAGTCTGAAGAAGTAACTCTTCAAGATCCCTAAGATTTTTCCTAGGCAGGTAAATAGTCTGCCTCAATAGAACTCCCCATCCACATCCCTCCCCAAAGTTAAGAAGAACCACACACACATACACACACACACACACACACACACACACACACACACACACTAAAGAATATGGATAATCAGTAAGGTTTGTGGACCACCAAGATCACCTATGTTGAAATGACTCATACTCTACCGTGTCCTAGATTATTCTTTCCCCTGGAGTACTTATGGCCTTAGTTTTTGCATCCATAAAATGTGTCTTTAGGCAGAGGGCAGGAAAAAATGTGCAGAGAACCTAGATAATTATAATACAATTTAATTAGAAGTTAAAATTAATATGCAACGGAACGGCCAGAAGACAGAGAGCCGCCATCTTGCTGGGAGCCCTTTAGGTGTGGACTTCCTGGAAGAAATCATGGAGGGGCTGAGTTAGGTGGAGACAAAGTAAGAGGCGGGATGGAGTCGAGTCAGGTGAGAAGTGAGCAGACATTCATGGCAGAGGACTGAGAAGCAAAGGCACACAGTTGATAAATAGTAGACACTCTATAAACGTGTCTGTGCTTTGGAGCACTATAGTGAGAGTCAGGGAGTAACATATCACGTTGGAGAGGAAGGCAGGAGCCAGATCACAGGAGGACTAGAGAGAGAGCCAACCTACTTAACACGAGATAAAAGTGGTGAGCTCTCAAATGACACAGCACAGTGGCTCCAGGAAACTCCATCATGGAGCCATTTCACCTTGGTCCTCAAGAACACGCTATTTATATCCAAAGAAAGCCTAAAATTAGATAGGATCAAAACATTCCCATGGACTCACACAAAAGAGATCATCTGTCAGCAACCAACTTCCTGAATTATATTTAAAATATCTCTTAGTGCCAAAGCAACAGAACGATTATCATGTGAATATCTACCATCTTTCCTCAACGATTTTAGTAAGAATAGAAAAAAGTCACAAAATTTACTGATTTTGTTAGCTACAAATCCTATAATCCCAGGGAAAGTTATCAACAAAGGCCATGGTTACACTACCCAGCAAGCACAATAGTTAAAACCAAGTGCCAATCGTGCTGTGTGTTCTCAATTGTCTAATTTAAAAAAGACACATATGCTTCTCCAAAATATTTTCTGTATCATTTTTCCCCCTTCCATCTGAAACTTCTTATATTGTAGGATATAAACAGTATGGGCACTGGAGTCCAACACACTCAGTTCGGGACCCTACTACTTATTTATCTTTGGAGAAGTTACTTAATGTTGTTGAGCCTCAGTCTGCTTCTGTAAGAAGCCATGGTGCTACAATATCTATATGGCAGGCTGATAAAGATTCAAGAAGATAATCAAAAGACCTCTGGGAAAATTCCGGCATGTGTTGACATTGGTGAACGTGTCTTGGCCAAGTGTGATTAGCTACTTTCTCAATCCAGGGGAATTCACCTCTGTTTGGGCACCTGCCTTTGGGATGCAATCTAACTTCCCTAAAGGACAGCAGCCCACCTCTCTCCAGAACATGCCGCTTACACAGAATTTGTCACAGAGGTAATAACACTGCAGTTGTGGGCAGGCTCGTTGTTGCAGGTGGTGTCAGCCATGTGGGTCATCCATGCTTCTCCTGAGTAATCGGCCTGTTTGTATTGAATGGATGCTGTGCTTTTGCTGGAAAATGCAGTTCCAAAAGCTGGCCCAGCCCCCAGGGTCACACCAGACTTCCCAGGACAGATTCTGGCTCTGGTTTTTCTCTTTGCCTATCTTCCCCCAGCCGTACACACACGATTTCCCCTCTGTCTCAGTTTCCTAATAAGATCTTCCCAGGCTGCTAATCTTTCTTCCTTCCTCCCTCCATCTTTCTAAAAACATAAACCAAAAAACCCCAAACACTGTTGTGAAATGAGCAGATTCCGAACAGATCACAAAACCAGAGCTCTCCTGCACAGGCATCCTCAACCTAAAACAAAGTCCCTTATAGACTATTTAGAGTCACCTTTTTGATAAACATGACTCTGATTTTGCCTCCAAGATGCACAGCACAGGCACTAAGGAGGGTTCTGTGGTGGGTACAGAACAGAAGACCTGGGACCATCATTCAAAGCCAAGGTCTTTGGCACTGATATATATTTCCCATGCAGGGCCATTGTGTTGGCGTTAACAAATCGAGTGTTTGTGGGGAATTTCTATTTGAATAGATGGTGAGTGTTCATTAACTCCCTTTCTTCAGATGGCCAGGAGGTCAAATTATGTATTTTATTTACCAGGAAAATAAGCTTGGAAAATTAATCTGGTTTTATCTCCTTTGTCTACTTTGATAGAAACATTTTTAGAAGTTCCACACCCTATTCCGCACTGACAGTGCAGAGCCTGCTTAGGATTCTCTCTCCACCTCTCTCTCTGTCCCTCCTCTGCTCATGTGCTATGTCCTGCTCTCTCAAAATAAATAAATAAACCTAAAAAATAAAAGTTCCGTGCCCTACTAGGAAAGTGACAGGGCACAGGCAAAAGAATTATCCACATTTTATGCTGAAGGAAAATAATGTGGTTTTCAGAAATCTGCCTAACAATATCTCTCATGGAAATTCTTGATTTTGCTCCTACACACTCCTCCTCCGGGACCTTGAGAACCCTCCAAGGCCACACCACATACTTCCTGAAATTATCCTTCTTCCTCAAAATTAATACAAAATTTCACTTTAGTTACCATTACTATCATTGAAACAGTTATTGGAGAAGAAAGTTACACTTCTGGATGATGTATATCTTTAAAAGGCAGTTTCTTTGAGTAATAAAGTATGATCTGTAGAATGGGCCAGCACCGGGCTTTACACTTAGAACACAGTGAACACAATTAGAAGAGAAATAACTCGCTGTTCTGTTGCCTTCCTTATTTATAGTACATGTTACGAGAGACGACTGGCCACATTACGCATGACAGAGCAGAATATGATCCACTCGGGCAGCGATATTGGGAGGAACTTCTAAGCAAAGCACACCTAGGCATCTGTGAGAGGTCATGGTTCAAAGACAGAACAAGGACAGGGGTGCTTCTCTGTCCTGACAGGGGATACCGCCAGGGGCCAGAGACCTCTGGAAAAAACATGTACAGACTCCAAAGCTTTTCACAAGGTTATTTCACCAGCTGTCACAGAGATTAGAAGCGATCACCTCTGGCACATCCCTGGCTTCCTTCGAATAATTTTATCATGCTAATGCATGTTTTTACATCTTAAATGATCTTTGAGAGTTTACTGAGAGAAGGATGGCATGGGGCAGGGTAGACAGGGGACCATAAAAACCAGACTCGACATTTGTGTTACTCCTCAGACTAGTTCTGGGATATCTGCTGGCAATCCATCTCTCTGAGTCTTGATCTGCCCACTCTGTAAAATGAAAACAATGTGTGTTTTCTGTGTAAACGTATAAATATTTTTGCTGACATCTGTGTGTGTGTGCATAATTAAAAAAAAAGATATGTTCTGAAATAACTCCTGGAATCCATATATGTGCCAACAACTAGATCTATGCTCTATTGTGTACAAACCCAGATTTTCATGATATATTCTACCACATTTTTATGACCTTGGGGATTATGCCCGCCCTACTCTATTTCACACAGAGATCATGTTTTCTCTCTTATGTATGGTCTCTAGGATCAAAGCAGTAAGTAGCAGAATTTGGGGACTGACAAATAACACTCAAAAGCAAGCCTGTATAGCGACACATTGGGGATGAAAATCTATGGCTCACAGACTCAAAGGGACAGTTTTATTACCTTAAATAATAAGAATTTACCAAAAACACTGTCATCTTGTTCCTTAAGCAGCTGCCACTTTCAAGATCTTTCCAATGTTTCCCAGACAATTTATTTAGAGCATTGACACATGAGATGAAGCAACATTTTAAAAGTTCAAGTGATTATTTACAGAGATTATTTCAGAAAAACATGTAATAATCTTTTCGGTAATGGCGTAAATATTTTGAGACATTGCAGAGGCTGGAGAAAGTTTCCCGAAGGACACACACTGCTCAACAGGCATTATTTGAAAATGTCATTCCTTCGACTTTCAAACTCATTTAAGAATTTAAAGTATTTAAGTTCAGATTTTAGATGTCATCATAAATCCCGTTTCTTTACTGTTATCTAGCCATCAAAACACAGCAGAACAGAGACACAAGACCACAACTGTCTAAATGTACTGCTCCGTCACAGGAGAAATTCGGGGGGAACCCTTCCCTTGACTGGTCACGACTCAAGGACACTGAGAGGATATTGCTGCTTCTGGGTAACATCTTGTTCTGCTCATCCTGCTGGCTGGGAACCGGTTACCACTGTGTTTCTATCACAAAATGTTCACACTCCACTCAGCTGCATTCTGCCTTTGCTTTCGGGACCTCGTTCAAATCCAATCTCTCCCACGATACTTTCTCCATCTCTGATTCACACTTAACGTGAATGGGGGTCAGGATAGGACACCCTATGACATTAAAGATAATGTGAGGTTTTTTAACCACACATACATTAATGTGACAGGATCAGATATAGAAGTAACTTGTTACAGCAGCTGAAAGGTTTTTGAATAATCTATTTCCAAATATGAAGGACTAGAGCCCTTCAGGATATCCTTACAGTAAGGACATTCTTGGAGTGCCTGGGTGGCTCAGTGGGTTAAGCGTTGGACTCTTGCTTTTGGCTCAGGTCATGATTTGTGGGTTCAGAGCCTGCATTGGGCTCTGTATTGACAGCACAGAGCTTGCTTAGGATTCTCTCTCTTTCTCTCTCTCTCTCTGCCTCCTCTTTTTTCATGCTCTCTTTAAAAATAAACTTAAAAAAAGACACCTTCATCATCAGTCATCATCATCATCATCATCATTATCATTACCACTACAAGCTTTCATGAAAGAAATGGGAGAAATAATCAGGAACTACTGTAACTTAAGATTTATGCAGATCTTAACGCTTCTCATGAGGACTATTGATGACATGTGCCACCGGACAAAAACTGTGAAGTGCTGATGCAAACAACACAATTTAAAACTTACTTACAGGCCATTTTACATTGTTCTCTGAAGATTTAATATATGTAAGCTACTCCTCTCACCAGCCTGTGAGTTTCTGGAGCAAGCAGGTTGTCAGATGTAACAAGTAAAAATTCAAATTTAGCAAATATTACATGGGACAGACTTAGAATGGAAAAGAACTATTCATTATGTATCTGAAATGCAGACTGAGCCTCAGATTGAAATTCCATCAGGGGCTCTGTGTTCCATGTGGTGACCTCCTAGTCCAGAAGGAAGTCATCTGAGTAGTCTTTTTATACCTCCAACGTGCCTGGTTCAGTGGTGGACACCCGGAGGGCCTTCATTAAATACTTACGGACTGATAGTTTGCAGACTTATTTCATTGCTATTTTAAACACAAGCATTAAGAGAAAGGAACAAAAGTGAACACTCACTCCTCTGGATAGTTTCAAAAGAAATGAAGAAAAGCGCCGAGAGCCCCATTCTACCTCGACTGCAGTCTTGCCCAGCACTCTCCTACCTGCTGCTGAGCCAAAGTTACCTTAAAGACACACCTTAATTTCATGGGCACTTCAGGGTCATGACCTCGTCTTTTACACAGGTTTCAAAATAGGCCAGGTTCACTCCTTACCAACTTCCTGGGATGCATTCGAGAGGAACCAACTGCAAAACCACGAATGACCCAGCAGCCCAGAAACGGTAACATGGAGTGTCCACAGGCTTCGCTATTTCTGCTTCCTTCTGGAAGTGGAGTCAGGTTAGACCCAGAGGTGCAGATCTTCCAGTTGGTTACAAAAAAAGCTGTTGTCTCTTAATTTCACTAAATAAGACAACTGTCCACTTTGCATATAAATTTGGTAAGTTTCTCCTTTAAAGATTTTAAGAAAGTAAAGACATCACTGGTTGTTAAAATAGCACCTGTGTGGACTTCATTTAGTTTTCCACGATGTTTATTGTGAATTTAAAGAAAATAGCATCAATACAGGTCAGATGAAAGTGAATCCAACCTCTAGTGAAATTAAATTAAAAGCATATTTAGATTTCCACATTCTTCCAGAAAAGCAAAGAAGAAAATTATGTATTTATGGTTGGATTCTGAAAATCAAGAGATCATTGCTCATTAACTGTCAATTCACCAGGTAAAGGATTAAGTAACATTGAAAGGTACTGAGTATGCACTGTTCTGGTCATTGCACTTTGATCTGTATTAAAGACATATGGTGACCTCAATTTTTACATGTCGATAATGCTACATGACTTCCCTTATAACTGACTTCTAATATAGTCTCTAGCAATTAAAATATCATTAAATCATTACCTTCGGGAAATGTATCCATCACTCATCTTGTTGCTAAAATGGCATTCAGTTCTAAATTTAATGCGTTTACATATATATAAAATAAGGTATCGACTAAAAGTGAATATGAAAACATAGCCATCACTTAATCATTTTTTCAGAGCAGCACAGCTAAAAATTAGGATTTATGATTACTTTTAAATGTGAGTTAGAATGTAATTCTAAGCTGAAATAATTTATGGGCTATATATACATATTAGTATATATCTATTTTAAAGTCTTTATAGAAGACAGTTTATATCGTCACGGAATTAAGGGCTGATTTTAATTTAATTTTTTTCTAAGACTTGTTTTTCCTGACTATGAGAAACACTCAACAAGCTATAGAAATCCTGGGATTTACATTTTATTGACTTAACTGATGACTGAAAACTAATAACCACCTATAGCTATTTTGTATAAAGAAAATAATGAGGCTTTCAAACTCATCTGATCTTCTTTAATATTACTATCATTTCCCCTAAATTATCTATAGACATATATTTCTGTCTATCCAAACATAGACTGGATTTGAGCTAAGTTTGAAGGTCTGGCTGAGGTGGATTCTGCTAAAACACCCCTGAGCATGTCAACCATGCTTACATGCATTGCTGCACTTAACCTTCACCCAGAGGTGAAGTAAGTATTAAGATCATGAAGATGCTACTGAGGCTTCACACTCCCTACTGGCTGCCCTGTATCTTGAAAAGACATAGGAATTACAGATGGAATAATTTTACAGAGTACTTAATTGTAGAGTCTCCTATTTTTATCTCATTCTGTTTGAACAATTTGTCTTTATATCAACACCTTGAAGGGACTATTCTTACCAACACACCTAGCAAAGAGTTACATATATAATAGACATTTCTAAACAATTCCATGAATAAATAAAAAACTATTGATAAGCAGCTGGATTCTGTAGTTATTTTTGTAGCCTCTCATTTCCATCAGCAAGTAAGAGGCAGCACTATTATTACTTGCAGCTGATGTATTTTTATAATGTATTGTGGGGAGGTAGGTAGATGGGTAGGAGCATTTCACACTGTAGTGGATGCCATCAGTACTCTGCCCATTTCCTGTTGGGTCCCTTTACCATTGTAGCACACATAGGCTCACACCATACTTACTCCCCAACCCCCAAAGCTGGGTCTTCTAAAAGGGAGGGCCGCTCTCAGGCAACTGGAATCTATCCGTCTATAAGTAAGCAGGAAATTCCTGCGAATTTACTTGGGGAGGGTAGTCTTATCCCAAGACTAGGGTGCATGAGTATGACTTCTTGGGTTCTCTTGTCCTCAGTCGGCTCAGCTCTCATGCATGCCTTGCACCGTTTCCAGAGACTTACCTGCATCACTGAGCCAATGTCGGGCTCCCTGAGACTTTGCCTGGTACCACAACCATTTCCTCACTCCTTATCTATTTCTCCTGGCAACACTACATAGATAAGTCACTTTTGTAAGAATCTTGGTCTCCAGGTTTGCTTCCTAGCCTAAAGCAAATGTCTTCTCCCATACAGCCAGGATGCATGGGAGACACTGAAAACAGTCCGTGTTTTTAATCACAAGTGTCAACTAAAGAAATGACGCTGTGGTGGGCAGACCGATACCTCTCAAAGATGTCCACATCCTCATTCTGGAACCCACGAACATCATGTTACATGGCAAGGTGGTATTAAGGGATTAATGGATGAAACTAAGGTTTTCAATCAGCTGACCTTAAAGAGAGAGTATCGTGGGTTATCCAGGTGGGCCTGATGTAGTACCAGCAGTGGCAGAGAAACAGAGAGAAGGTTGTGCACTGAGACTCGCCTGGCCACTGCTGGCCAGGAAGAAAGCAAGAGGACCTCATGCAGACAGTTACCAGAAGCCTTGAGAAGCTGTAAGAGGCAAGAAAGCAGATTCTCCTCTAGAACCTCTGGAAAGGAGCTCAGCACTGTCTAAACCTTGATTTTTCCCCAAAGGAGACCTATCTCAGACACGTTGTCTCCAGAACTAAAAGATAATAAATTTGTGTCGTTTTATGCAATTTAATCTGTGGTATTTTATTACAGCAGTAGTAGGAAGCTAATACAATCACTGCCCGTTTAATTCTGGCTCTGAGAGCTCATGCCTGGCTGGCCTTGGGTGGGACGCTTTAACATCTATGAGCCTCGACTGCCATATTGATAACATAGCCATCTACTTCCTAAAGTTGTTAAGATGCAATCAGTCAGTATATACATTACTTAGAGGAACACTTGGCCCTGAAGAATTCATTGCATGGTGGTGACTCTATTACCATTGTAAGTGTGCTGTTCTATGTGCCTGGAAAACTTTGAACTTTTTCTTCCTCTGTGGTCATGTCAACCTATGGGGTATGAATAGAATTTCAAGAAAGGAATATACATGTAATATCCACGTAAGGAAACACCACTCTGTGCCCTAACTCAGTAAGGGCTCACGCATATTAAATAAACAGTATTCATAAAATATGTGGGATATTTAAGAAACTATGGCAAATCCATGTTCCTTAATATTTTTCAAGACAGAAAACCTGGCAAAATGAAATGGAACTTGGGTTCCTGTCTCCAAACTAAGGCAGTATTCGGTTTAGACCAATAGCCTCTGAAAACTGTATTCTATTATCAAATTAGGGCAGGAATGAAACAGAGAAACAAATTTGTTTGTACATTTCCATCATTTTTTTTCAGAATTATTTCAGAAATGCAGAGATACATGCATGAGTGACTTTTGAATTATTAAAACTAAGCCAGGGAGACACATTCATCAACATGAATGGCAGGTATATGAACATCCAAATTCTATACGGGTATTTGCATCCATCCATCAAACTGCCTTGGCGGAGGCAACCTTAAGAGAAGTTCTTCCAGATGTCTCTCATCACTATGTTTGAGCGACAGTGCAGAACCACCAAAAATGAAGAACTGGAAGGAGCATTAAAGGTGTCATTGTCTGCAAGCTACCTGCACTTCTTTATGGAAGAAACTTCATCTTTTCACTGGTTTGGGGGAAAATCCCAGTTAGCACTGAAACAGCTATAAATAAGAGGTTAGAAAAGAATTAAAATGAAGGAAAGGCAATCTACAGATGCCAGCCCCAGGAACTGTATGGAACAGACAAAAGCAATTTATACAACTCACCCTGGAAAAAATGCCCTCATTTTGGCCATCGCTTCATGTCAACTGAGTAGTTTCTTGGCAACAGATATTGCTCGTTTCCCTCAGAGGGATAAAGGAAGACTTTGTATACAGTTGCAGGGTCTTTTGTTTTTGTTTTTATTTTTAAGAAAAGCATAGATTGGGATCCATTCAGGCTGGGCTCATTTTAGCTGATTTTGGGTCATTAGTAAAACCACAGCACCTCACTCTTGGTATGGTGAAAAAGGTCAGCTAATTTGGCAGAAAAACAAACAAAGACATGGTTTCACTGGACACACTGTGCCTGGGTGGATTCAGGCACGTGACAAGCACACATCCTTTACCACCACACACTGGGTGTGCTCATTTCTAGCTCCACATGTCCCTTTAGTGCTACTGGAAAAAATAGTCCAACTATTGGATTCTGGACTCATGCCAGCTCTTCCCCAGAGGCAGCAAGAGAAGCATTAAAAACACAATCAGCTATTAAAATACAACATTAACAAGCCCTTCCTGGGCATCACACCAAGTGGGATTCCTTTCCTAAGCCTTTTCACTTGGCATTCAATTCTTGGTGCCCTGAGAAGGCTGAGAACCTCCCAGAACCTCTCTCCTTGCTGCTTCATCAGCATCCACAAGCCCAGGGCTCAAGTCCGCTGGAGCGACACTGCCAGAGTGGCTTTACTGAATTTAAGGCCCTCCTTGCTCCTTTGTGGGTAGGTCACTGTAAGAAAACTAGACCAAGAATACACCAACGTCATCATCAATGCTTCCCAGCAGCAGAAGAGCTATGTGCCAGGCAACATTCCAGATGTGTCTTGAGCATCATCCTATCCCTCCCATATTCTCTACCTCTGAGGAAGGTGGCCGTTTCTTCAATATTCCAGCTAAGGGAAAGGCGGATCACTGGATAGAGCCAACCCAGGATTGCCTGACTGCCCAGTGGGAAACCAGGCTTCTACATCCGGTTATTGATTCCAACCCTCTCAGTATCTAAGTCACTACAAAAGGTTGACATTGTAAAGGCGATCATGGTTATTTTTTTTGTTTTGTTTTGTTTTGTTTTTAATTTTGACCCAGTAAAAACTTATATAAAGATTATCCTCCAAACCTCTGGGCTCCATTTCTTCCATTTCCTGCATACGTCTCCCCACAAACCACCAATCATTCCTGCCAGGAGTCCATGTATTTGAAAGAAAAATAAATTAAGAGTCCAGAGGATCCACAATAATCAGCTTGCATCAAAATGCCACGTGACACTGTAGTTAGAGAGAGACGCTGGGCACAGCAGTCTTTCCAGGACATTTCACAGGGAAAAATCTCGTCCTTGACTTTGACTTTTGTAAAATAATCGCCGCCCAGTTCTATGATACAGTGACTGATTATACATCCATGCCTTTCAGAACAATTTGGAAGAACTATGTTTAAAGGTGTTCCACATTTTCAACCATCTTGCTACATTATTACCATAAAAAAACCTGGTAGCCGTAAGTGAAAACCAATTAAGAAAATTACGAAATTATTTTGCAATTTAATGAACAGGTTCTCCTTGGAAGTGTTCTCTATAACTTGAGATCTCCATAATTATCTGCATAGAAGGCAACTTAACAACGGTTCACTTATTTTATAATCTGACTCCTTTCTTACCCACTGTCACTTGCAGAAGCTTTTAAGAAGTGATGGAGATTGAATTAATTGAGATTTTTAAAATTTTTTGGTCAACTTCCCTGTTGGAATGAATCACCTTCTCCACTTTGTTTCCACTATCTTTACATTTTGCCTATTGTACCTGTCTTCGAGTCATCCACAGATCGAGTTAAGCATAACTCCCCATTGGTTTCTTATTTAGATACTTAGGCCATCTGAACACCCATCGGGCCCACTCACTTTTTAGGAGTTCAGAGGTGAGTGCTATTCATCCTTTCAAACCTCCAATTTAAGAAAATCGTCACCTTCCCAGTTTCCGGTTTCCCTACCCAACCTGGAGTAGGCACCCTCCTCTGTATCCTCAAGATGTGACACTATCAAGGCTTCTCACGGTCTGTTTTACATTTAAATGCCTACTTACGTCCACTCTGTCATATTGTTTCCTCAAAGGTTTTGCAGTATCTGGCCCTCAAATGTTCTTAATAAACGTTGATGTAAAATATAATGTAATATGAAAGAGACCCTGTTCAAATTCCTGTTAAAAATTTGCCCCGTCTCTCTAAAAAGGTCGCTGGACACTCACTATACCCTTTAATGGGACCCCACCCCACCACCCCCCAGCAGCACTGTAGGGACAGTGTGAGAATAACAGGAATGCTTACCCAGGATTCATGAAAAATCGATACAATGAGAAGAATGGTGGAAACTGGCTTTGTAAGGAACACAGGGCTATCAAAAGGCACTGTTTTTGTGAAATGTATACTTTTAAAATTAAATACCTGTGAGACATCTTCTTGAAGTAGAAACGATTATTGCTTCAGTTAACACACATATTCAGTCTTTGCTGAATTAACCTCTGTGGCTTTTTCTTCTTTTTAACTTTGCAATTCCAAGTAATTTTTTTTGTGGATGGATTTTTTTTCCTTACTTGACTAAAATCTGTATATTCCATTCTGGCATTCCATAGAACTATTCTTTATAGCAGTGTTACTGATGGCTTTGCAAATAAAACAAGAATAGTTTACTTTTTAAAGAACGTTTTAGATTTAAAATCTCTTTTTTTTTTCTTTTTTTTTTTGCTCCAAGGAACCAAGAATTATGCTGTACAAAGCCTACGGACCCCCCAAATCAATGGTGATGATTCTAACACCTTCAAACAATATTTTAATTTTTAAAAAGCCAATAGCATTCTGTATTCATATATGAGACATCTAAAAATTACCACTCCATTCATGAAATAATTAGTTTTAGAAAGCATGGGCACGTAATCTTGTTAAGACATCTAAGATTTGACAAGAAAACAAAACCTTCTTATTGGAGAATCAATTAGTTTGCAGAAGATCTTAATGAGTTGAATTTAATCTAATTAAATACAGAAGTAAAGTGTAAGATCAAAGTGGTAAAGAAGAAGAAAAAAAAAACCCACAAATGCCAAACTGATAAAATATCACAGCATAACCTTGATTAAATTGTGGTTGTCTTATCAATGAAGGCTGCCATGATGACATTAAATCTTTAAAACAAACACCAACATAGCAATTCCATTTAATAAATATTAAGTTAATGGAATGCAAATCAACAGCTATATCTTCTTGTGAATACCTCCTAATCAAATATTTAACAACTGTCCTATGGAACGTAAAATGGTAGATAAAAGACACTTGTTAGAAATCTTCCTTGTCTTCTTTTTTCCCAGAGAACACAAATGAAATTCCTATATACCAGAAATGTGATTTAAGAGCCAAAAAAGTGCTATTAACTGGTGGAGCTACCTAGGCATGAATATTTTTAAAAACATGGACCCATTCTTTGCCCAGAGCCAAAGAGGTACAGGGGACTGTATCATACAAACTGGGTTCAAATTTCTGTTCTCCATCTTTCTGTAGCTAGAACTTTGGTTAACTTTATTTACCCTCTCAGATCCTCAACTTCATGGCTACAGAAGAAGCATAACAGATCGTCTCCAGAGTTGTAAGAATTAACTGAGATAATGCGTATTAAACCCTTAGCTCCTCATCCAACCTGGAGCGAGTAGTAATTATATGACATCTGATCATCCTAACAACACACACTGATGATTCTTCCCTCCAGCGGGACTTAGGACAAATGCCGATCGCCGTCCTTGTTATAAAACAGCCTAGAGGAGTCCATTTTAATTTCGCTATAAATTCTATTTGTAACTAAGAAGGGACATTATATGTCTATTACAGTAAATTACATACATATAATTACATCATCGCTAGTGAGGCCGGGATCCAGAGAATGCACGGTCACAGAGAACCACTCTGCTAACTGTTGTCTACTCAAAGGAAGGAGTTGGTGGGGAAGCCAAGATCCTACAGTCTTCACTGCACTTCCACAGGGGAAATAGGGAAGGGGGCCCATGCAAGGGGGAAATGCAGCCAAACAGGAAGGTCGTACTGAGAGGAGCAAACCGGCTCACAGTGTCACAGTCCAGGGCTCACTGACTCCTCAGCCTGTGGGGGCTGGGAGGATGGTGGCCCAGGTACACATCCCCTCCTGCAGCCTGAGGCTGTGCAAAGCCGTGGGCCAGGGCTGCCTGTTCATCAGGTTTTTAAAGAGAAGCCAAATGTGTTTATGCAAAAATGCCCTGACTTTTAAATTCGGTTAAAATGCTTGTAAACACAGGGCAAGTTGTAAAAACATACCGAAAGGCCATGGTCTGGGTCCTCTGTTTAGAGACAAGTTCTCATGGCAGATGTAACATCAGACTATAGCAGTATCAGTGACAAGAGCCAGGAAG
This sequence comes from Crocuta crocuta, assembly GCF_008692635.1. Classification (NCBI taxonomy): domain Eukaryota; kingdom Metazoa; phylum Chordata; class Mammalia; order Carnivora; family Hyaenidae; genus Crocuta; species Crocuta crocuta. Next base: position 4,477,307 of record NW_027528640.1, read on the forward strand.
TAGGGTACTGAGATGGGAGGGAATGTCCAGGCCCTCCAGCCTCCCAGCACAGATGCCGCTCTATTTTTATCTGGAAGGTTCTTCCCCACCACCATCTATCTACCTCTCAGACACCCAGCTTCCAAGGGCTCCTGCTCAGAGGACCTCTCCCTGACCCCTCTACCAATCACAGCACCCACACTTAGATGCTAACATATGGCCAGTAAGACTGTGCTTTGCATTTAATAGCAAACCTGATCACTAAATACACTGAACAACACACGGGATGAGTCCTCACTGGGTTTTGTGTAATGTGATGTCCTCGATGTAGCCACATGCAACGGTCACTCAAAGGGGTGTCATTTACTCATCTTCCCTTTCAGCTCTGAGCTATTTCAGATGACAGGAGTACATATTTTGTGTCTTCATTCAGTAGCTTCCTCGATGCTAAATAAATACGTAATGGGTGTTCACCGGATGCCATGAAAGCACATCATTAAGTGGCCATTGTTACAGAAGTTCATGATTGATGAAAAAGGAGACCAGCTCCTGCCTTCATCTCTCCTGTTGCTTCCATACCAATTTGTTGGGATTTGGTGGCCGAGGGTGACTGCACTCAGGCCCCGACACAGAACACGTGAACTACATGATCTATCAGAAGGTGCAAAGTGCCATGGCCAAGGTTAAAGAGCAGAAGGAAGGGAGCGGTCATATGGGCCCTGGGTATGTGGGAGCAGGGGGTGTCATGGTAGATGTCACTAGGAGGGTGATGATGATGAATTCAGCCAGGCAATTATATGGACAAAGACTGTTCCAGGACCAGGACATGCCTTAGAGCCCAAAGGCCAGGGTGCCCTGTGTGTCCACAAGATGAGAAAGGAGGTGGACTCATCACAGGGGCGAGGAGCAGGACAGGAGGCTGGGGTCAGGGGCTGCAGAGATGGTAGGGACTGGCAGGCCATGTTTTTAAAAGTTGATTGATTTTTTAAGAGAGAGAGACAGAGGCAGAGAGAGATTGAGAGAGAGAGAGAGAGAGAATATCCCAAGCAGGAGCCACACTCTAAGTTCAGAGTCCAATGCAAGGCTCAAACTCATGAGCCATGAGATCATGACCTGAGCAGGAACCAAGAGTCAGAAACTTATTGGACTGAGCCCCTCATGTACCCACCCCCCAACAGGCCACTGTAAAGACTGCAGATGAATGAGTGCTGGAGAATCAAGTGGCCTCAAGTCAGTAGTCCCAGAGGATGGGAAAAGAGACGTATGAAATAGAACCAAAGAACATGATCCAATTTAGGTACAGTGAACAGGTATGGGTTCACTCTGATTTTTGCACTCAGATATCCAACCAGCAGTGACAGGAACAAAATAAATAAAATGGAAGAATACTGGGGTTATAAAAATGAGAGCTGTGTGTAATAGAGAGACAGAACCAGGTATTATGAGTATGAATGAATGTACAGTGGTTAAATTTTAAAGATAGAAAAAAAATACCAAAGGACAAAGAAACAGCACAACACCAAAAGAAAAGAAATATATTAGCATGATTGACAAATGTGGAAGAATCTAGGTTTATGAACGGCTACCTGAAATACAGACATGGTTGTGTGAATTTGGTTTCATAGAGATCTAGGTACATTTTCAGGACTCTGATTATATGTAAGACCTCATTTTCTCAATCATAATCAAACTACAAGAAGAATTTGCAACATCTTCAAAATATGTCTTCCATTAATCTATACTATTTTAAAGAAACAAATCTCTAAGGACTTTTTCCCCCATTCCCTTCTAAAATTTTTCAATATACATCACAGGGTGCTTATTAAGCGACATCTCTTCAATGTGGCCTGAAAATGGCAGCAAGCTGAATTCTGGGATGGTAGGGGTGTTGGGGGGGTTCCTAACTTGGTTTTCATGGACATGTCTGCAGCTGTGTGCCTCTGGATTGTGGGCACAATTTTCTGTATATGGAAATTGCCCTTGGATGACAGTCTATAGTTTTCAGAGTTTAAAAGTATAAAAGATCAAGTTCCAATGCATGAGAGAACCAAATGGTATTGAACAGCTGGGTTTCATCAGATGCCTCCAAAATGCTCTATGTTTGTCATGATCTANCATAATTCAAAACAAAGAAAACATTACTTATCAAACTATCTGAACAAGGTAGGCATTGACACATTTTGTTTTGATTCAGATAATTACCCAGTCATCAATTTACAGCATCTATGATTAGAAGAAATTTTAAAGGTAAAATGTAAATTCCTTTTCCTGTAGATCTCCTGGAATTGCATTTCGTTTCTGAGATTTGCTTTCACAGTGCTTTTTCTTCCTCTCCTCGTATATTTTCAAAATGATCTGCTTTCACATAAAATATTAATGCCAGAACACCTAAGCTCCTTAAGTAGCCAGAGCTAGATCAACTTATTCTAAGTTATTTTTTCTGGCAAAGGAAAAATAAAAGCCATGAGGAGACAACAATGGAGCTATTCAGACCCACTCTTTCAAGAAGTATTTGAGAACCATTTCTAATTAGAATGGCTTAAAGATCGACTTAAACATTCACCTTGCAAAAGTGTCTCTGTTAGGATAAGGCTTCATTTATTAACAGTTTAATCTATTATATATTGTGGTTTTCTAATAACAGGAGTTGACTCAGTGGTAGGAAACCTCGACGATGCTCTATGTGCAAGGTCTTCCTCAACAACTCACCCTGCAAAAGGGAGGCATTAAGAGTTGTCAACCCATTTTACAGAAAACAAATTATTTGATGTATTAACACTTGTATCACTAGTAATTGAGATTCAAAACCAGGAATCCAGGGCCCACACTTCTATCAATGAATTCTATCCAAGGCCACTCTACACTTTGTAATCCGTAACTAAAGAATTTTTAAGGTAAGTCAAAGGAGACCATAATTACCGTGGAAACTCGATTTTCTATTTGTGTTACTTACAAATTGGCTCAATATTCTATTTTATTTTTGGTTTCTAACAATCCAGTGGTTAGCAAAATGAAACTTGTATTTAAACCTCACATCGCTAACTAGTGAAATTAATAAAGCATTAAGTAAAAAAAGGATATTTTTTCACATGTGTATTTTATTTGTTATGCTTCATGTGGAGACATTCATATTTTCTGAGCCGTTTCTTGCCTCTGAGACAGCACAACATGGATCAAGTATCAATCAAATTACTTGTCTGGGTGAATTCTCGACACCGCAGGACTTCGTGCCTAAGGGTCAGGTTACTATACAGGAAAGTCACTGTATGTGGGAGAATAACCCAAGAATGTCAAAAGCTTCTAGATCAAAGAGAAAAGAGTCAAGCTTTAGGCCAGAATTATGATTTGCCAACTGTGTTTTCTGTGGGATATAACACAAAAGGTTTTATTTATTTATTCTTCAAATTTTAGTGTTCACCCGATCTTAGTTATTTCAAGGAAATTCAGCTGTGTATCTGCAGACCGCTAGGACACAATCAAATAGACTGGACCAAATCTGAAGAGGTCATCTGGGACAGTTTCCCCCTAAACTTTGTCACATACTAACTGGATTCTCCTCCATAACAAATAAAACTAAGGCACTATAACAGGTTAATCTGCCTGTTAATTAAGGCTGAAGAACAATGGAGAAGTTGAGTTTTAGTGCATGAGTGTCAGGTGAAATCATTAAGGGCTCATGCTCTCCAGAGCTCATGCCATCAAGAAGGAGCCCTCTAGTAAGTTTAGAAGCATGTGGCTGGAAACAGTAATACAGCCACATGGAAACACTCCCACCTTCCCAACCTTCTCCCTTTATCCAGAACAAAAATTTCTCATCAGCTTATTATTACTCATTTGGGATTGCTGTACCATAAGCAGAACATCGCAATCCCATGAAATGTGCATGAAAGTTTCTTTCTTCACTCCTTCTGTTTTTTTTTTTTTTTAAAGATTATTTACGTATTTTGAGAGGGGGGGGGGAAAGCACATGTGGGGGAGGGGCAGAGAGAATGCTAAGCAGACTCCATGATTCTAGCGCAGAACTGAATGTGAGGCTTGATCCCATGAACTGCGAGATCCTAACTTGAGCCGAAAGCAAGAGCTGGACACTTAACCAACTGAGCCACTCAGGTGCCCCGATCTGTCTACATTTCTTTTAAATCACCACTGAAATGAGTAAGTTGACTTCCCAATGAAACCACCTTAACCATACTGTTTAGAATATTTCTGATTTGATATAGTTTTCTCATGTTTAACAGATCTGATACACTGAGACTGTTTACCTCATGGCTGAAATTCAACATGATGGGTCAGATTGTTAGCCGTGCCTAAAACAACATACTGTTTAGAGAGAACAATTTTATCTCTACTCACATTATATGCCCACAAAACTGATAAAGAGACATGCCTCTGAAAATTAACAAAATGTTACTGCAATAGGCGAAAGTTTTCAAGTGGCTCCCCAAAGATAACCTTCTCTGAAACCCCCAGAACCTAAGAATACAATGAAACATCCCTCCCGTGAACAGGCTGTTATATGGCACAGGTCATCTTAAAATAGGAAGCGTGCTCTGATTTAATCACATGATCCCTTAAAGAAGCCAAAAGTTTTCTCCAACTGGTAGGAAATCAGGAGAGATTTTAAGATGAAACAAGCACCTTTGCTGGCTTACAGATTGACTTTGACAAGGAAACAGAGACCTCAGTTTCACAACTTGGATGAAATGAATTCTACCAATAATCCAAAAGATCCTGAAGCAAATTCTTCCCCAGAGACTACATACACATCAGCACCCAGCAGCATCAATACACTGACTGAGCCTTGGGAGGCTCTGAGACAGAACCCAGCCAAGCTCACTGGGATTCTTAGCTACAGAACCCAGAGACAGGACTGTTTTGAGTTCCTGAAACTTGTGATTTCTCATACAGCAATTAAAAACTAGCAGAGGGGCGCCTGGGTGGCTCAGCCGCTGAGGCGTCTGACTCTTGGTTTTGGCTCAGGTCATGATCTCACAGTTTCATGGGTTCTAGCCCTACATCGGGCTCTGTGCAGACAGCTCAGAACCTGCTTGGGATTCTCTCCTTCCCTTTCTCCCCCTCCCCTGCTCACACACTGTCTCTGTCTCTCTCAAAAGTAAATAAAACTTAAAACAATCAAACAAACAAAAAACCTAGCAGCTATCTCAACAAGGATGAAGTAACAAAGCTATGAGAAGTTTCTTCCAGGCTTTGTCATTTTCAGATTGCCGTTTATTTTAAAATGCTTTACTAGGAGGTGAAAATAAACTGGCTTGATTATCAGTAACTTACCGCTTATTCCTGATGTTCCAATAAGACCAAATAAGCCTTAAAACCAGTAACCCGCCCTAATAGACCGCAGCAGTGCAACAGGAATTGGAGTAAGTGGTTCTCTCTGATATTCAGATTACACTGCTGGCCAGACAGTTTATATAAACATATGTTCACACGACCACAGTAATGAGTACATTGTTCTGAAAGATATAATTTGAGGTTATGCAAAATATCCCATTTCGTCTTCATGTCTCACCCACTTGTTTTTTTAATGCTTTTTATTTATTTCTGAGAGAGAGACAGAGAGAGAGAGAGACAGAGACAGAGAGACAGAGATAGAGGGAGGGAGGGTGGGTCAGAGAGAGAGGGAGACACAGAATCTGAAACAGGCTCCAGGCTCTGAGCTAGATGTCAGCACAGAGGCAGACATGGGGCTCGAACCCACGAACCGCGAGATCATGACCTGAGCTGAAGTCGGACGCTTAACTGACTGAGCCACCTAGGTGCCCTTATGACTGTCTTTGGTGGAACTAGCCTGCAGCAATTGACTACGATGGCCTAATGATGGTTTAATACTTCCCTCACCTTTTCTACATTAGTTAGAATTATTCTGTAAGGAAAATTTGTCCCTTCTCTTGGTTTACACATTCATTCATTCATTTTATGGCATTTCCTTATCTGGGAACACATCAAGAAGTTCTAGGACCATCTTGTATTTTCTGTACACCTGGCTATAGAGTCAGCCATTCCTCCAAGGGGCCCTGGTTTCTATTACTGGGGCATGAAGACCAAGACTTTGGCATGACATAGGCCTCTGGCTACTGGGATATCACTGAGGGCTCCTCAGTGAACAGAACTGGAAAACAGATGTACATATACTAACCCACGTTCCTAACTTTCCAGTTATCTGTTGTCTGTATATCTACATGTGTTCCTATTGGTATCTGATTCAAATTCAGTGGTATAATGTCATTCTGGTTATCCCCATTTCCTTTTTTTAATTTTTTAATGTTTATTTATTTATTTCTGAGAGTGAGAGAGATCACGTGAGTGGAGGAGGGACACAGAGAGAGGGAGACACAGAATCTGAAGCAGGCTCCAGGCTCTGAGCTGTCAGCACAGAGCCTGAGGTGGGACTCGGACTCTTGAACCCACAAGATCATGACCTGAGCCAAAGTCCAACGCCCTACTGACTGAGCCACCCAGGTGCCCCTAGCCATCACCATTTCTTATTTTTAACTTATTTCTTTGACACTGGAAGTCCTGCTTCCTCTGACGTCTATTTGTAAAGATGGTTCTGTCACCACTTCATCTCTTCTCGCATTTATACAGCATGTGACACACATCTGGGAAGGAGGGGAAAACTAGGTCTGGGTTTGATGCATATCAATGACTGAGTCTTATTAGCTCATCTAACAGCTCAGGGGAGAATTCTGTGCATCAGTCTGTTACTGAGAAAAGATGACCAGATAGAACTCAAGAAAACTGGCATTTGTAATTCAAGAACACAATGAATTGTGAAATGCGATTTTCACATCTGTGGGCAGAGCACTGCCCCGTTGCTCCCTTTCTGCTATTCACAGCCTCATTGCAACTAGCACAATGTTCTTTTTTTTTAAATAATTTTTTAAGTTTTATATATTCTGAAAGACAGAGAGAGAGAGAGAGAAAGCAGGGGATGGGCAGAGAGAAAGGGAGAGAGAGAACCCCAAACAGGCTCCATGCTATCAGAGTGGAGCCTGATGTGGGGCTCGAACTCATGAATCGTGAGATCCTGACCCTGAGTGGAAACCAAGAGTTGGATACTTATCTGACTGAGCCACCCAGATGCCACATCAACTAGCACATTTTTTTTATTCTATTTAATTACGTGGTCATATATTCCATATAATTTCATTTCTCCTCTAATTTAATAAGGTTTAAAAAGACAAAAGAAATTGGTGTTTTTAAATACCATTTTTTCTGATTATAAAAGTAGTATGTGTTCACTGTAGAACCTTCTGAAAATAAAGAAATGTATCTGAGGTAAAAATCTTCCATTACTCAAGCTCTACACCTGCAGAGGTAGCCTGTCATTGGTGGGGGTGTGTCCCTGGACAGATCATTCTGAGTAACTATTTCTTTCCTTTTTTCATTTTATATCATAGAGAACATTTTATCATAGTTTTAAATTGTATTTAGTAATAGAGTAAATGAAAATAAGTTGAAAGTTCATAAACAGGCTTGAGTATATGCAGCAATTTCATACATGGTAAAAGGCATATTACTTTATCAAAGAAAGGATATTCCATTCAACAAACTATATTTTTGACAACTGGTTACCCATTTAGAAACCAACAGGCACAAACCTCATAAGGTTAAATACCCACTGCATAACTTTTGCTAGACTATACTTGAGAAAATTTAAGATTCAAATATACAAAATAAAGTCCCAGATAATCTAGAAGGAAATATACATAGGTAGCCTGACACCATGTACTAAAGCTTAAAATGACGTTTTATGTTTCTGAATCTGTCAAAATAATGGTCATGAGTTTCTTTCCTCATCAGAAAGATGTGAACTACCCACCATGAAAAGTGAGACTGTGCATCTGTAAGCCCAATCTTCCATGATTTTCACGGAGTTTCTTTCTCAAGAAAGCACTTTAGATCACCCACATCCTCCACATCTTGTTTGCTTTTAGGATCCACACCACCAAACAAACTGACTACTTCTTCAAATGTAACTGAGCAAACCTTCCTGGAATGTGTTACAGAATAATTTAGCTTAAACATTATTAAACAAGCTCCAGTTTCTGGCATTAGACCCCTGAGGCTCAGAGGTCTTTGACCAGAGCTCACCAGGGAAGGCAGAAGCAATGTGAGGGTAGCACATCTTGTTAAGAGGGGGACACAGTGGAAATTATTATACAATATCTGCAAGCCACTATGCAGCACACTGCAAGCTTAACCACAGCCGTAGGCCAGTTATGCCTCAGTAACACTGAAAGGAAAAAGAAGGTGAATAAAATTCCTCTTCAGGTGAACACATTACTGATGATGTAACCACCGTCACTATTCCTGGGGGTTCCCACATGTCAGATGTCAAACAAGGTATTCTGCACCCATTACCTGATTTAATCCTCACAACTCTGCAAGGTAGGCATTATTACTCTCATTTTAAAATGAATGAAAGTGAGGCTTCGGTAAGTAGCCTAAGAATATAGACTATGTGGGGCAGGGATACAGAACTTGAAACTAGTCATGAGAAGTGTCAGATGAACCCAAATCAAGGGACACTCTAAAATAACTGATTGGGGGTTGCCTGGGAGGCATAGTCGTTTGAACTTCTGACTCTTGATTTCAGCTCAGGTCATGATCCCAGGGTCATGGAGCCTGCTTAAATTTCTCTCCCTCTGCCCTCTCTCCTGCTCATGCTTGCACTCTCTCTCTCAAATAAATAACACAACATAACATAACATAACATAACATAACATAACATAACATAACATAACATAACATAACATAACGTAACAGGTCTGGAGTCACCAACAAATGCCAGTGTCATCAAAGATAACAGAAATATGAGCAAGAGTTTCAGTTTAAAGAAGAACAAAGAGGGGCACCTGGGTGGCTCAGTCAGTTACGTGGCCGACTTTGGCTCAGGTCATGATCTTGTGGTTCAGGAATTCAAGCCCTGCATCAGGCTCTGTACTGTCAGCTCAGAGCCTGGAGCCTGCTTCAGATTCTGTCTGCCTGCCTGTCTGTCTGTCTGTCTCTCTCTCTCTCTCTGTCCCTCTCCCACTCACAGTCTGTCTCTGTCTCTCAAAAAAATGAATAAAAATAAAAAAAAATAAAGGAGAGCAAAGGAACATACCATTAGAATACAATACATGATCCTGGATTAGACCCTGAACTGGAGAAAAAAGTTCTGTCTGGAACATTATTGGGGCAACTTGCAAAATTGGGATAAGGGCTATAGATTAGATTAAATATTAATGTCAAATTTCTTAAACTTTGATATCAAAGTGATTAAGAATATATCCTTGTTCATGAGAAATGCACATTGATGAATTAGGGATAAAGGATAGGATATACTCAACCTACTCTCAAAGAGTTCAGAAGTCTACATATATTATATACATAAAATTTTATCAATATATTAGAAAGAAGATAAAATACTGGTCAAACATCAGAAACTGGCAAATTTGGATAAATACACATGGGAATTTTCTGTTAATTTGGCCACTTCTTTGTGAATTTGAAGTTATTTCAAGGCACAGTTTTTGAAAATTCGCAGCAGTATTTCCAAAGGCAGCAAATATTTCAACTTGATTCTGTGAGTAGAATCAGGTATTATTATTATAAGTGAGTGAGTGGAGGTAATAAAATTTGGAGCTGCAAAGTTTTTCATTTCATTTGTCTTTGAAGCATCGTAGTTGGACAGATATTAGTTTCATTGTATTGTGTAAATGAAATGCATTTTATCAAATATTACAGCAGTAAAAAAAAAAATCTTTACTGCTCCTTTTTAAAACCCAGAGCCTATCCAGCAATTTAAATGTAGTACTAATCATTTTATAATGAACTCCTCGTAATGTTGGTTTATTTTATGAGCTAGTATTAAAATAAGCCAAATCCCTTATAGAAATTCCCAGAACCAAGTTCTGCCTATATTCTTTCCACAAGGTTCTTTATACTCCATCAGTATCAGATGGAATTTCATTATTATGTATTTATGTAAACATGGACTTGAAGTATAAAATGGCTATTTAAAATTCAGCTCAGCTAGCAGAGAAATAAGCAACAAAAGATCTTCGTTTTAGTGCCCAATGATTTTCTAGCCCTTGGAGACATGCTTTGCCTCTTTATACTTGTAGCAATATTTACTAATATTGCCAGACTGGAACATATTCTTTTCACTCAGGTTTAACACAAAATAAATCTACATCTAATTTCCTAGGCAATTTCACATCCATCTTAAAACTCTTTAGGCAAAACACTCTGGGTAGGTATGTGCAGCCACTGAAAAGAGAGATTTTGTTTTATTCTTGCCTCTCATAAATCTTACCCTCGAGTCTCTCAGGAACCACTTCTGTAAAATAACTCAAAATGGCAATTTTACAGGAACAATTTCCTAACAAATGATTTTTAAGTAAAAGGATTTAAAATTCACATATGAAAGATTATCATCTAACATGATTTCAGTCAAGAAAGAATTTCCTGGGATATTATGATCTGCACCTGTTCTAAATTTTCTGGATTACATGGTGTTTTCTGTATGTTTTTTTTCTTGATCAACTATAATATTTCCAGGATAAGTAAATTCATTATTAAAGTAGTTATATTAATATTTGCGAAATAAAAATCATTCTAAGAATCACCTATTGAAATCCATCCTCAACCTCAATGAATTTTTTGATGGCATGGCTGCAGGGAATAATTATGCTGAAATATCTCTTTCTAACTGAGAACAATGGGGACCATCGTACTTGAAGTTGCAAATATCCCCCTCCCTACCACCCTGCTTCCCTCAGCCTGCTCCACATTATCCAGAACTCTCCTCACTTTCTAAATTTTTGTCTGTATTCTCTATCTCAGAATCCAGGCTCATGAAGCTAGAGATTTTGTGTCTTCTCCTTATTTCCCAAATGCTTCAACTGTGCATATGTTATGTGGCATAGGTAAGTAGTGATTCAATCAACCAATCAAATGAATAAATGGTATGTAATTCCCACTTTACTGAGGCCACAAAGCTGACTTTTTACAAGGGGAAGGTTGTATAGAACCTAATACTTCAGAGGATGTAACATTTAAAGGCACCAGTTAATATGCCAGATTATTTACATATTTCATTTAACGTTCAAATCAATCTTGTATGATAAGTAACTAATATAATCTCAATGATAATGAAACTGAGAGCCAGGGGCCCTAAGTAGCTCCCTGGAGGTAATAGAATCAGTCGTAGATCAGAAATTCAAGCCACATGTCTGGGCCTGGTACTCAGCATTTTTTTTTTTATTACACTACATTACCTCCTGAATTCCTATCCAATATACATCCTACAGTTAATTGAATTTCAAGGTCAACATCATATGCTGTGTCTTGCTTTCCTGAGAAACAGTGTCTAAGACTGATTTGTGTGCAGGTGGTGTAGGGGAGAAGGTGCTCAGGGACAACACCTGTTCAGCTGCAGGAAGCAGGACTGAATGGAGGGAGCTGTGATAGCAGGTGCAACAGAGGTCTCAGCCAATCCAACCAGAAGCAATGGAGCTGGATGGTCCTACAGACTTGTTCTAACTGAGGCCAGGGGATTAATACTCTGATCAGCATTAATCAGTATTGGATGCATCAAGGGAGTATATCCATGAACCCTTGGGCTTAGCTTCTTTTCACCGAAGGCAATGCCTAGAGGGGGACTGAGCTGTGACCACACGGGAATAAACATGGTGGACAGCTAGGGGGATCAACGGTTCTCCAGGGAGTCTGGATGGCACACTGCAACATTTCCTCTATCACCCAACAGGAAAGACATAGCTGTTGATTACTTCAGAGGGAGCCCTAAGATTCTGTATATCTTACTTTTGTGTTTCTCAACACAGTAAAACCTCTATCGAACTAGTTTATGAATTAAATCTTAATTCACTTGCCTCCATTTCATAGGTTTCCAAATAAGCATATTTTGAGGGGAAAAGAAAATTTATTACCCTGTAGTTCTATTTTCATAGATACTCTGCATTGAAAAACCCAACAAATAATTTAATATATACTTAGGAAACTTCTAGAATGGTACAGCACATTTATTTTGTTGGATGCAAAGACAGAACATGGTCTAGCCATTAACAGATGATGATTAATTTTTGCTGCATAACTATGGAAGAGAATCACGGAGAAGACTTTTAAACTCTATCAGGAAGGATAAGCAGGACCTTAGAAGTAAATATTGAATGTGGAATGAAAAGGCACAAAGCCAAAAGGAACGCTACAACTAAGTATGCAGAGACAGGGAAAAAAAACAAACATGGTACAAGTTTGGGGAATGGTCAATATTGTAGTCCAGCCTTTTGAGCATTTAGGTCTTATTGTGGAATAATAAACAGTAGGTCCAAATAAAAGTCAATGTGAAGCCATATCATGGATCTTGAAGTTCAAATAATGAGTGTTTATTTTGTGAGCAGTGGGATATGAAAGAATAGTCTTGGAGAGCTGTGACATCATCACCACGGTTTACATATATGAGTGTGCCCTGGCACACAGCTGGTCCCGGCACTTACAGAGCAGAAGGCAAGACTGCAAATGAACACCCCATAAATCTAATTATGTAAAAGTATCCTCCTACTTTTGCAAATATTCCTCCATAATAATCTGGAAGGCTAAATTCAAATGATACTTTCTGTGTTCTTCAGATTCCCAAGCATAGACCTGGAAAAGGACATGGCGACAGGTGGCCTGAGTCTCCCATCTACCAGCCCGCTCCTGCCTTCTACCAAACCATAAAAGCACTACACCTCCAAATACAGTAAAACCTTGGTTTGTGAGCATAATTCATTCCAGAAACATGCTTGTCATCCAAAGCACTTGTATATCAAAGTGAATTTCAAGAACCATGGGCTTAGTAGTGATCATGTGACATTCAGTGTCACATGCTACTCCTATTCCAAAACATCACTCACTTATCAAGTTAAAGTGTATTAGAAATGTTTGCTTGTCTCATGGAACACTCACAGAACAAGTTACTCTCAATCCAAGATTTTACTGTAATGTCCACCTCCTTCTTCCACCCCAGGAAAACAGCTGCTCTTGCCCCTGATGGCACAAAACTGGAGTGATCTACTTCTACTAGAAAAGACTCAGGGAAGAACCCTCCCAGGCCACAGAAGGACAAGGATGTCAGGAGTCTCAGGCTCCAGAAGGACATAGAAACAGATGCACAAGTTCCAAATGGACATACACCCCTGACTCTGAGGACTCTTTTGCCTTTGGAAAGAGCACAATGCTAGAGTGTCAGAATGGGACCTGCTGGACTTCCAGAAATGGCCCCAGAGCAAGGTTCTTATGTGCCTGGACCTGTGGTGCTGATGATGTATTAGGATACGATGAATAAGAAGACAAATCCAAGAGCGCAAATGACAGGTAAGGAAAAGACCTGTATTACAGGGGGAAGAGGTAGTTACAGAAAGAGATGAATGTGAGAAATACCACGGAAGAACAGTAAATAAAATGTGGTGTCCAAATATGCAGAAGGAGCGATACAACAGAGAAGAGGCCTGTACAGGGACGGTCCTTAACCTACAAACTTGGATGACTACAGGAATGAAGGTATTTTTTAAAAAAAATTTTATAGTGTATTTATTTTTGAGACTGAGAACAAGTGGGGGAGGGGCAGAGAGAGAGGGAGACACAGGATCCGAAGCAGGCTCTAGGCTCTGAACTGTCAGCACAGAGCCCGACGCAGGGCTTGAACTCATGAACCGCGAGATCATGACCTGAGCCAAAGTTGGACACTTAACTGACTGAGCCACCCAGGCACCCTGCAATGAAGGTATTAACAGAGGAAACTGCATCCAGGAAAAATAATTTATTTGAGAAGGAAATAAAAATTTTAGACAAGACTTGACTAGAAGTATATGTACTCTTTCCTTAGGGGAGACCCAGAACCACGATTCTTTCTCTAAACCTAGAAAGGAACAATAAAACTATAAATATAAATGATCTCATCAGGGGTGCCTGGGTGGCTTAGTCGGTTGGGCATCCAACTTTCACTTAGGTCATGATCTCGCAGTTCGTGGGTTCGAGCCCCATGTCGGGCTCTGTGCTGACAGCCAGCTCAAAGCCTGGAGCCTATTTCAGAGTCTGTGACTCCCTCTCTCTCTGACCCTCCCCTGCCCACACTGTTTCTCTCTCTCACTCTCCTAGAAATAAATAAAACATTTTAAAAAATTAAAAAAAAATAAATGATCTCATCAATCACTTAAAATTATTTCCCATTTTCCACAAACACATATAGTTTTGCAATTTTAAATAAAATCATTCAGCGAAGCAGCTCTTCCCAGGATATTTAGACACTGCTAGAAGGAGAAATTTTAAGATTTATATTCCAGTTCTTAATGACTCATTCTGCTTTTGCAAATGGAAAATTAATGAATTTTTTTGTGGCTGGGGATAGAATAATCTATCCAGTCTTCTTCTGAATAAAATCCCAGTTAAAAATGGAAATTAATAAAAATAAATAGGGTTTATGGTAGTTCCAGGTGTGTGAGAGCTGATTTAATGTCCTCAGTGCTTCTCAGGGGCACATAGAAATGTGGCAAACATGGGTTACCTTACAAAAGTGTGTGACTTGTCACGTAAGAAGACAAGATGGATACGAAATACCAATGTTACAGCAGAAAGCGTGCTAAAACCCATCATTTTCCATGATGTCAAATCCTCACTCTTCTGGGGTATGTCTAGGAGCAAACAATTTTTTTTTCTTCCAGATATTTTTAAGATAATTTATGATTATTTAAAAAATATTCCAGTACACATTTTACAATTCCTGGCTATTTTTGTTTGGTAACACAAATCCAAAAAACTGTAAAGTAAAAAAAAAAAAAAAAAAAAAAATTCTACTTTTCCAAGAGAGCAAGCCCATGTTTCTAAGGGAAATGGTGCATATGGATGGGGGTGGTAGACAACCTGGATTCTTGTGGAATGTTTCTGGAAAATGTTCCTTTTAAAACCAACATGTTTCCCCATATGGGAGCAGGTTTGCAGTGACAGTGAGGGAAGACAGTGTAGGGAAGTAGACAGTGAGGGAAGCGGTCCGCCATCTGGGAACCAGGCAACTGCCAGCCTGCGGGCACCACTAAGGTCAGGTACTCAGTAATATTCTAGAGCACAAAGGAACAGCCATTACATGGTACAGGATAAGCTCTCCAAACCCACAGACCTGAGCTGGGGGAGAGTTTTAGAAAAGGGACAGCTGGCTGCTGAAAGAGGAAGGGGGCATGATGGATGGCTTCACTATCTTTACAAGTCACATTCCACTATCAACAGAAAACATGGGCTGAGGTCAAGACGAAACCAGAAAAAATTTTATGACATGTGAGCCCCTACCATCTAAATCATGGCGATCAGTAGAGAAGTACAATTAATATCTCAATAGAATAAGAACAAAGAAGAGGAAGGGGCAAGGGCAGCTATATGTTTGTCCCCATGTCCTTTGACACCTGATTTGAGCAGGAAAGGGAGACAACCATGAAATGATGCTGCCTTATATCAAGAAGCCCCTACACCGTCCGTCCTGCCCAGTCTGGTCACTGTTGAATGTTACCACAGTATGGGGATGGGCTGGGGAGGGACTGAAAGACCAGAAGGAGTTGGACTGGAATCCCAGCTTTTTGCTTATTAGAGGTTTCACTTGCACAAGCTACTTAACCTTGGTGGGCCTCAGTTCTCTCACATGTGGAATGAGGCTAATAGTGTCTAATGATAGAATTAACAAAATAATGCACATAAGAGTGTTTAGCACAATGACTCAGAGGTCAGGAAATCTGTCTGGTTTACTTTTGTTATTTTTTAATGTCAATTTACTTACTTTTTGGACACAGAGAGAGTGTATGCTGGGGAGGGGCAGAGAGAGATAGGAGGGAGATAGTGAATCCCATGCAGGCTCCAAGCTGACAGCGCAGAGCCTGGCTCACGGCTCCACCTCATGAACTGTGAGACCATGACCTGAGCCGAAGTGTTAGATGCTTAACCTACTGAGCCACCCAAGGATCCCTGCCTGGTTTACCTCTAAATACCTCAGTATCAAAGAGTAAACAATTTTTGCTAAGAGCCAACAGACAATTCAATTTAAGAAGGGGATATTAAAATGCATGCTAAGTTTAAAATCTTGTAGTGTTACATACTGTAGCGACATACAGGTATACTGGCCTAACAGTTTAAATTAACAGTTTATCTTACATTTCCTAATGTGGGATATGAGCTCACTACTGGTTCAGATGACTTTAGGCAATACAAGAATAAACACCTTATGTAATTCTGCTGCTTCAGGAGTAAATTCTGTCTCTTCTCTGCCTTCCAGGCTGATAATCACAGAGTCTAAATCAACTAGATACGGATACACAGCTAAAAACCAATTCCCAAAGCCAAGATCCTTTTGGCTTATCCTTGCCTGCATGCTTTGGGTAACTGATCACTTGATTTGTGCAAAACTCCACGACTTTGTACTTCCCATCACTACTGCCGTCAGTGCATTTGCTGCGCTCACTGATCTCAAAATACATTACGCTAAGCCTGTTACTGGTGACTGAGGTAAAGGAAGTTGCAGTACATAGTGTCATTAACTGATGCTCTGAAGATAGGAACACAGGAGTCCTGAGCCCTCAGAGAATGGAGCAGGGGATAATGAACTACAGGAGGGTTGGCAGTTCTCTCGCTGATACTTGATTATATCAAGGACACCTCAGAGACTGTTTAGTGAGTTTGCAAACACTGTAACAGTTTTCCTGAGTTATAACTGACATAAACTGCAGACATTTAAAGTACACAATTTAAAGACTTGGGACATTTACAGACACTCATGATTCTATTATTGCACTCAAGATAATGAACATGACCCATCCTTCCCAAAGGTCCCTGACATCGCTTTATCATCTCTGCATGCCACCAACCTCCATCCCCAGGAAACCCCTACTCTGTTTTCTGTGGGCATAGATTAGCTGACATTTTCTAGATCTTGTAGAAATGGAACCACATAGTCTGTACTTTTTATCTGGCTTATTTCATTCATTATGATTGCTTTAGGATTCCTCTATATTGTTGAGTAAATCAAAAGTTCGTTCTGTTTACTACTGAATAGTACTTCATTGTACGGCTAGCCCAGGATTTGATTATCCATTCAAATGCTGATACACATTTGGGTTGTTTCAAGTTTGAGACCATTATATAGGAAGCTGTCAAAAATGTTTGTGTCCAAGTCTTTGTCTTTACAGAACCTTTCATGTAAATATCTAGGAATGGAAAGGCTGATCACATGGCAGGTGATAGATTTCACATTTAAGAAACGGCCAAACTATTTTCAAAAGTGGTCATGCAATTTTACATTCCCACTAGCAGTGCACCCAAGTCCCTCGGGCTCCATGTCCTCTTCAGCATTTGGTGTGGTCAATCTTTTAAATCCTAGGCATTCTAAGGGCCGTAGAGTATTCCATCCTAGTTTTCATTTGCACTTCCCTATGACAAATCATGATGAGCAGATTTGTAACTGCTTTTTTATCATCAATTTTGCTTCCTTGGGGAGATACCTGTTCAAATCAGGTGCCATTTAAAAATTGTTTTTTTTTTTCTTGTTCTGAAATTTGAGAGTTGTGCTATACATTCTGGAATAAAGTCCTTTTTTCAGATTATAATTTACAAATAGTTTCTCCTGGTCTGTGGAGAGAAAGTATTTTCTGTTCTTACTTCTAATGTTTTTTTCAAGAACAGAAATTCTTAATTTTAATAACGCCAAATTTTCCATTTTCATAGATGTTTTGATATGATATATTAAATAAAAGTGCTTACCCAAAGTTCTCAAAATCCATCTGCTATATTTTTTTCTTAAAGACTTTATAATTTTGGTTAGATAGATTTTAACTGAGTTTTTATACATGGTTCATGTATAGGCCTAATTTTTCTTTTAACTTAACAGATGTTCAGTTGTTTTAACACCACTTGTAGAAGATGCTGACCTTTCATAGAAAATCTTCTTCAAACAGCTGGTGAGAATCCACTGGTCGATGGTACGGACTCAGTTGTGTATCCCTACCCCAGCTCACTTTTTGGAACCCTAACCTTCAATACGATGATATCTGATGGAGCCTTTTGGGAGATATTTAGATTTAGATGATGTCACAAGGGTGGAGGCTTTATAAGAAAAGCCACCAGAGACCTTGCACTCTGTCCCCACAGGCACACAACCAAGGAAACACCATGTGAGCTCACAGCAAGAAGGCCACCATGTACAAGCCACCAGAAGAGTCCTCCCAAGAACCTGACTATGCTGGCACCTTCATCTCCAACATCCAGCCTGGAAAACTGTGAGAAGCTCTTTAAATACTGTTTAAAATATCCTAAACTGTACTTGCCCTAATGCTTGGACTATAGGGTAAGACAATTACCACACAGCGTATTTTTTCCAAAATACCCCCACTCACATTTCACTATATGAATGAGGCATGAGAACAACACGAGGCCAAACATAGCTGGAAATGCTCATTTCCTGTGGCACAGCCTCACTCAGAACACAGGAGTAAACGTTACATTCAAAGATAATTTTTGTAAAGAATATTCAGAGTGCTTTAAAACATTTTTTTCAGGCATCACAAGTGATTAGTATAATAACAATGAGTCTAACCAATTAAAACCTTTGTTGCCTGCTCAAAGTATGATTTATAACAAGTCATTTTTCTTTGCCCTGTATGAAAGAAAAATTAAGAAGCAATCATCTAGACTCGGAAGGAATGAAAATGACAGAGACACAAAACATGAGCCAAGTTCATTAACAAGAACATTAACTTCAAATGAAACATTTTGTATCTGTTTTTGAAGAGATTTTCAAATTTACATTATACTTTCTTATCTTGTGGCACCTAAAGGAAATTATTTGTCTGAATGACATGTTGGAGAATAACAATGAGGAACTGAATTGTTTTGTAAGTAGCTCAATTTCCAGCACTGAAAATGACCTTATATTTAAGGCAGTAGGGATAAAGAAACTCATTTTATAGAAAAACACTGAGATATCCTGATCTTTACCCAACCATCTATAAAAACTTGATCCCTTTTATGTAAGCAATCTCTCATATATGCAAGCATAAAGCCTTCTTCTACCATGGAAATTCTCTTTTATAAATCCCCTTGCAATTGACAGAATTTTCCTAAACAATCTATTTCCCAATTTACTTAAAAGTAACATATCTTGGGTTACTGATTAGTTATTGACAGTTAAACGAAGTTAAATCAGCACCAACCATATACTTGAGTCTGCTGTGTACATTAAAGCATTAATAAGATCATCAGATAAATTCAAGAAACTATAGCCAAATAGCATTATGTGCAACTAACTTTATATTCCAGGTGAAGGTCTTTTTCAGAGGATTTCAAAGATCATGTGTTTGAATTTTGTTGATTAAATCATCTTCATTATTATCTGTGGTGGCTACGCCTGAGGCATTTCCATACTAATATTTCTAATTTAAGGGGTATGTGGAGGGATGTGAGTGTATAGTTATATTATGGGTACAGTATAGTTTATTCCAAACCAGGATGTGATTTCCAGAAATCCTCTGGTAGATTCCTTGACATCAAAACCCAATGAGCCATTGTATGGCAGGCATCTCTATGTCAAGATATAAGAGAATATGTATCTATCATGAGTAATAAGTGACTTGAGAGGAACAGAGAGCTTCTATATGCCTGAACACTTAGGTTCTGTGCTGGACTGGGCTGCCAGGTGTTAATATCCCACTTGGGGCTTATTGTAAGTTTAGTTATTCATCCACGCCAGGAGGGACTATAATCATAAAAGAGCATTCAGTGGAAATGCCTAAGACGAAACTATGTCATCAGGATGATGGTGACATTGGAGATCTCAGTATGACCAGAACACAGATCATGAGAAGGCATGTGGGGGTGAGACTGCAGGCGTAATAAAAGAACAGACCTCCCAGTAGAGGGCATCACAGGGAGCCCTTGGGAAGGAAAAGTGACAGGAACCCATTTGTTTTAGAGCATGTTGTGGGTTGAACTGTGTTCCCCCAAATGCCATGTCTAAATCCTATGCCCCAGAATGTATGAATGTGAGCTTATTGAGAAACAGGGTTCTTGTAGCTATAATCAAGTTAAGATGCTGCCATCCTGGGTTAGGGCCAGCCCTAAATTCAATGACTAATGTCCTTATAGAAAGAGAAAGATTTTGAAACAAAGACACACACAGAGGGGAGACAGACATGGGAAGGCAGAACCAGAAACTGGAATGATGAAGCTATACGACAATGATGTCAAATGCTGCTGACAACCACCGGAAGCCAGGAAAGAGGCATGCAACAGATGGTTTCCCAGAGCCTTCAGAGAAAACATGGCCATGGTGACACCTTTATTTTGGTCTTTGGGCCTCTCATATTATTTTTAAAAAATTTTCTTAATGTTTTATTTATTTCTAGGAGAGAGAGAGAGAGAGACAGCGTGAGCAGGGGAGGGTCAGAGAGAGAGGGAGATACAGACTCTGAAATAGGCTCCAGGCTCTGAGCTGGCAGTCAGCACAGAGCCCGACATGGGGCTCGAACCCACGAACCACGAGATCATGACCTAAGCAAAAGTTGGACGCTTAACCGACTAAGCCACCCGGGCGCCCCATGGGCCTCTCATATTATTAAAAAATAAAATTCCATTGTTTTAAGACATTCAATTTGTGGTAACTTATTATGGTCACCATCGAAACTAATACTGAGAAATCATCATAACCATAGTAAGTGGAGTTGATGCAAGGTATGCAAGACTGTCACAGGGTGACCAACTGGGAGGAAGAAACTAGTCCAGCTGACACCACATCATGGGGGCACTAAGCACAACAGTGGCAGTGAAAACAAGACAAAGGTGATGTTGATAATTACTTAGAAGGTACAATCAACAGGATTAGTTATTGATGGTACAGGGATGTCAAGAGAAGGAAAGTCAGGGATAATGTCCAAATTTCTGGTTTGCAGAACACTTATTACAAGAGAGATTACTTGGCACAGATTTGCTTGTGAAGAGAGAGAAAGTGAATTTAGTTTTGCCCAAGCACCATGTGAGGTACCTGAGTGATATCTAAGTGGGTATGCCCCATAGGAAACTGGGTCTGGAACTCAGGAAAATGTTTCAGGATGAAGATATAGATATGATAATGTTGCTATGGCACTGTGGGCTTCTGCCACAGTGTCCCATAGCACACTCTATTCTAATGACCAGTTTACCTGTGAATTCTCAATAAGAACACAAGCTAGTGCTTGAAAACAAAGGAAACAACTTCTTTTGATGAATATTGCTCTCCTCAAGAGGCCATCTTGCAGATGGAGTAGTGGTGCCAATAAAGCAATTCTGGCTCTTCCCAGTCCATTCTACAGAAGAACTGATGCTACATACTGACAGCCTTTTAGCTTTGAACCTTAGCCACAAATCCAAGATAACAGGGAAGAATCTCACTAGGTATTCTGCTATATCTTACATGGATTACCAATTCAATTCTCAAAAGAACAATCTTTGCTAATTAATTATAATCATCACTAAAACCTAAGAAACAAAACTAAACCCCTACAAGTCTCCAGTGCTAGAACAGAGAAGGGTGCTAGGTTGGAGAAATGAGCTAGAACTGGACAGGAGAGCCTATGGAGATGAGTGAAGAAGCCTGACTATGTCCCATTCAAGATGGCAAATGGGACAAAGCTTTCACAGAGCCAGAGTTCCAGAGTATTTCTACACATGAGACACAGGCTTTAGAAATAACTCTCTCTGGATGCATTTCAGAACCTAGAGACACATGCAGACTGAAAGTCAAGGGGTAGAAAAGCACTTATCATGTCAACAGCAGTGAAAAGAAAGCTGGAGTAGCAATACATATATTAGACAAAATAGACTTTAAAACAAAGACTGTAACAAGAGACAAAGGGGACACTACATAATTAATAAGGGAATAATCCAACAAGAAAACAACAATAGTAAATACTTAAGTAACCAACATGAAAATATTCAAATACACAAAGCACCTATTAACAAACATAAAGGGAGTAATTAATAGTAATACAATCATAGTAGGAGACTTTAACCCTTCATTTACATCAGTGTACAGATCATCCAAACAGAAACTCAAAAAAGAAACAGTGGCTTTGAAATAACACACTGGACCAGACGGATCTAAGAGCTACATTCAGAACACTCCATCCTAAATCTGGGATGCTTATTCAAGCACACATGGAACATTCTCCAGAACACATCACATTTTAGGGCACAAAACAAGTCTCAACAAATTCACCAAGTCATATCATGCATTTTTTCTGACCAAAATTCTCTAACACTAGAAATCAACCACAAGAAAATGTCTGGAAAGAGCACAAACACATGGAAGTTAAATAAGATGCTACTCAACAATGAATGGGCCAACCAAGAAATAAAAGAAGAAATAAAAAATTACATAGAGGGAAATGAAAATGAAAACACAATGGTCCAAAACCTTTTGGGATGTAGCAAAGGCTTTCATAAGAAGGAAGTTTATAGCAACACGAGTCTACTTCAGGAAGTAAGAAAAATCTCATCAAACAACAGAAACTTACACCTAAAGGAGCTAGCAAAAGAACAAACAAAACCTAAAACCAAGAGAAGCAAGAAAAATAATAATGATTTGAATAAATGAAATAGAAACTAAGAAAATCCAATATAGCAGATCAATGAAAACAGGAGCTGTTTCTTTGAAAATCTCAACATAATTGATAAATGCCTAGCCAGATTCACCAAAAGAGAAGGGGGGGGGGTGTCTTAAAGTCAGAAACAGGATAAAAACACTGCAAAACAAAAAGAGAACTACCGACCAGTATCTCTGATAAACATACATGCAAAAATCCTCAACAAAATATTAGCAAATCAAATCCATTAATATGTTAGAAGTGTCATTACCACGATCAAGTGGGATTTATTCCCAGGATGCAATGGGTGTTCAATATATTAAAATTAATCAACATGATACATCACATAGACAAAAGAAATGATAAAAACCATATGATCACTTCAAGAGATACAGAAAAAGAGTTTGACAAAGTACAACTTCCATCATGAGAAGAAAAAAAACCAACAAAGTCAGTGTAGGGAACATACCTCAACATAATAAAAATAAAAATTTTTCATATGTTAAAAATCCACAGCTAACATCATACTCAATGGTAAAAAACTGAGAGCTTTTCCCTTAAGATCAGGAACAACACAAGAATGTTCACTCTCATCACCTTTATTCAACATAATACTGGACATCCTATCTGCAGCAACCAGACAAAAGAAAGAAATAAAAGGCATCCAAATTGGTATGAAAGAAGTAAAACTTTCCCCATTTGCAGATAACATGATACTCTATAGAGAAAAAAACTCTAAAGACTCCACCGAAAAACTACAGAACTGATCAATGAATTTACCAAATTGCATGATACAAAATATACAGAGATCCATTGCATCTTTATATACTAGCAATGAAGAAACAGAAAGAGAAATGAAGAAAACAGTCCCATTTACAACAAAAAAGAGTAAAATATCTAGGAATAAACTTAACTTAAGAAGTGAAAGACCTGTACTCTGGAAAGTCTAAAACAATGATGAAAGAAACTGAAGATGACACAAACAAATGGAAAGTAATTCTGTGCTCATAGATTTGAATAACCCATATTACCAAAACAGATTTAATACAATCCCTATCAAAATACCAACAGCATTTGCCACAGAACTAGAAAACATAATCCTAAAATTTACATGCAAATATCAAAGACCCAAAATAGCCAAAGCAACGTTGAGAAGAACAACAAAGCAGGAGGTATCACAATCCCAGATTTCAAGATATAATCCAAATCTGTAGTAACCAAAATAGTATGGTATTGGAACAAAAACAGATACACAGGTCAATGGAAGAGAATAGAGAGCCCAGAACCGCCCCCCCCCACATACACACAATTTAATGGTCAAATCTTTGACAAAGAAGGCAAAAATATGCAACAGGAAAAAGAGAGTCTCTTCAACAAGAGGTGTTGAGAAAACTGGGCAGCCACATGAATAAAATTAGACCAATATCTTGCACCATACACAAAAATAAACTCAAAATGTATTAAAGACCTAAAGGTGAGACTTGAGGCTATAAAAATGGTAGAAGAGAGCACAGGTAATTTCTCTGACATTGGCTGTAGCAACATCTTCCTAACTATGCCGTGAGGTAATGGAAACAAAAGCAAAAATGAACTCCTGGGACTCCATCAAAACAAAAAGCTTTGGCACAGCAAAGGAAACAATCAACAAAACTAAAAGACAACCTACTGAATAGGAGAAGATATTTGCAAATGACCTATCTGATAAAGGGTTCATATCAGAAATATATAAGGAATTTATACAACTCAACACACATACACACACACACACACACACACAAATAATCCAGTTAAAAATGGGCAGAAGACATAAACAGGTATCTCTCCAAAGAAGACATCCAGATGGCCAAGAGACATGTGAAAAGATGCTCAACATCACTCATCATCAGGGAAATGCAAATCAAAGCTGCAATGAGATATCACCTCACATCTGTAAGAATGGCTATAATCAAAAACGCCAGATACAAGTCTGACAGGGATGTGGAGACAAAGGGAACCCTTGTGCACTGTTAGGGGGGATGTAACCTGGTGCAGCCACTGTGGAAAACAGTATGGAGGTTCTTCAAAAAATTAAAACAGAATTAACATTTCACTACTGGTATTTACCCAAAGAGAACAACAGCAACAACAACAACAACAAAACCCAATCTGTAAAGATATATGTAGCCCTCTGTTTATTGCAGCATTGTTTAAAAATACCCAAATATAGAAGCAACCGAAGTAGCCAACACTAGATGAAAGGATAAAGGGGTGTGTGTGTGCATAT
This sequence comes from Crocuta crocuta, assembly GCF_008692635.1. Lineage (NCBI taxonomy): Eukaryota > Metazoa > Chordata > Mammalia > Carnivora > Hyaenidae > Crocuta > Crocuta crocuta. The sequence continues at coordinate 4,502,204 of NW_027528640.1, forward strand.
GTGTGTGTGAGTGTGTATTATATTGGAGTATCACACAGCTATAAAAAGAAACTTTGCCATTCACAACAACATGGATGGATCTAGAGAATATAAGGCCAAGTGAGATATGTCAGTCAGAGAAAGATAAATACCATCTAAATTTCTCATATGTGGAATTTAAAACAAATGTACAAAGAAGCAAACCAAGAAAGAGACTGTTAACTACAGAGAACAAACTGTTGGTTACTAGAGGGGAGGTGAGAGGTAGGGGAAATTGGTAAAACAGGTGACGTGAATTAAGAGTACATTTATGGTGTAATATATAATGTGTGTATGAATGTATAATGTATGTGGTAATGTACAGAATTGCTGAATCACTAATATTGTACACTTGAAACTAACATAACACTGTATGTTAACTACACTGGAAGTAAAATTAAAGAAGGAAGGAATGAACGAAAGAAGGAAGGAAGGAGGGAAGAGAAAAGTTCTCTCTCTCTCTCAGTTCAGGATGTTTTCCCTGAGAAAAACAGAAACTGAAGCCTAATGAGTGGGATATCAGATCTCTTTCCTGTCTTCATGGTACAGGGGCATGAAGCTGAAGCCTATCCTTGCAAGGACAAAAATGAAACAGCCACGAAGAGATGGTCCTGGCCCAAGGGAATCTGTCAGTCTACCAACTCCACTGAAAATGGGAGAGCAATAAAAACAAACAAAAATGAAAAAAAAAAAAAAACACCCGAAACCTCCCCAAGCTATAATAAACCACACAATAAACAGGGAGAGTCCACAGATGTAATAAATGTTAGGACCTATACAACAAAGTGAAAGTAACAGAAAATTTCAAATAATATTCTGAAAATAATAAAACAGAAAAGAAAATATAAACAGCAAAGTATATAAAACAGACACGAAGACAGATCTCAACGCACAGCTAACATTATTTACTAATCTAATCAATATCAGTTTATTATCATTCTAATCAACATATATACTATACACATTACTTGTCTTATTAATGACTAACTGTATGCAGCCAGGTACGATTATTCCCATTTTACAAATTATGAATCTGAAGTATAGAGAAGTGAAGGGAAACAAGGTCACATAGCTTACAAATGGCAGGGCTGGGATTCAAACCCAGGCAGTCTCATTGCAGAGCTCACTAACCACTGTGGTATGCCAAGCAGAAATTCCAGAAGTCATATTTAAAAAATAATCACTGGGAAACTACTTAGTGGATGGGTCATATTTAAGACTTGATGCAGGTGAAGGGAGAAAATTGCCCAGATTCCATCACAAAGAGAACACGGAATGATACAGAGCAAGAACATACAAATAGGAGAAAAGAAGACAAGAATGGTATGTTGAGGGGCTGAAACATAGAACACAGGGAACACCCAAGTTAGAGATTAGAGAAAGAGGGATGAAAGAGAATATGTAGGGATAATGCTTAGAATTTTCGAGAACTGAGGAAAACAATGTTCTCAGAACTAAAGAATACACAGAGTGATATGAAGGAAAAAGAAAACATATCTGCCCCTGGACAGAATGTAGGAAAAAATGCACAACATCAAAGACAAGGAGATGAAGCCCAAGGAAGGCACATGACCTATAAAGGAACAGTGATTTGACTCACTGCAGGCTATGGATGCCAGAAGGCAACAGAGTCATATTTAAAATGCTGAGGATAAATAAATTTTAACCTAGATTTCTATGCACAGCCCAGAACATGTATAGACAAAGGCAGGAAGTATAAACAGATAATCTATGAATAACTGCTAAAGAATAAACTCAAAAGGAAAGAGCTGGGTGTAAGAAGGAGTTATGGGCAAAACAAGAAGTAAACAGGTTGAAAACCTACATCACTAGTGTCTGAAAAAATACAGTCATAATAATGACTAATGCCTGAGGATTTACCAACCAGGTGGAGTCACAGCCTAGAGAACTAGAGAGAAGATGGTATGAGTGAATGGAACACAGAAGGATTCTTGTCTTATTCTAGAGAAGGACAGAGGTACTGGTTAACATGACACATTAGCTATACTATTTCAAATCTAAAGACTAATCAGTAAAGAATAGAAAAAGGTAAAATTTCTAAACAAAGGGATGGCACAAATGCAATCAGCATGACAGAAGGAAAAGAAAGAAAAAGGACATATTGATGCAGTAAGAAAAAGAAATTTCAGATGTGTACAATTTAAAGACAAATAAGCTTACGTATATGTACAAATATGATACATACATAATAAATTATAGACACATGAGCAGTGATGGTGTACACGGCCACCCTCAAGAGATGATGGTAGGAGGGAAAGAATGAAGAGGGGACCAAAGAGCCTTGAATTGTACCTCAGTGTTTTATTTCCAAATAAATACATGAATAATGATCAGACTCAAATATGGCAAAGCATTAAAATCCAATACCCAGTATTCTATCCTTTCATATGCTATTATTTTATTAATTAAAAGAGAAAGCAGGAGAAAGCAGGTTGAGAAATGCTCATTCACCTTCCCAAGATCATGGTCCTCGAGGGGAGAATCTGGGGAAATACAGAAATGGCTTATTCTTTTTCCATCAACAAGGACAGACCTAGTAAGTGGCAGAGGTGCTCAGAAGACAGGGAACAGTTAGGAGGTTCCTGGAGGGCAGGGCCCTCCAGCAGTGCCCTGCTTTTAAATGCCACCATTTAACAAGGTGACACAGGGCTGCATTTGGCATCCAGTGGTCTGTTCCAGCTGTAAAGAGGCCAAATCCCAAGGGAATCAGAGGCTGTGACCTAAGGAAAGTTAGAGATCATCTAGTTCATCTGTCTCAGTTTACAAATTCAGAAACAGAGACCTAGAGAGGCTAACTGGCTTGCTCAGAGTTATGTAGTCAGTGAATGGTGGTTGACCCCACATCTAATGCTATGTCAATTATATCAAGGGCTCTAATTTTGGCCAAGAAGTAACAGAGCATTTCTGGAATAAGGATGAGGACAGGGATGCTGTTGCTAATGATAGTTAAAACAAGATGGTGGCAGTGATGACAGCAGCTAACTTTCTTTGAGCGTCATTTAAATTCTAGGCACCTCACTCCAATGCTTTATAACAATCCCCTTGATTATTCCTTTCAACATTCAGTAAAAAAAAAAAGTTAGGTGTAATCATCAACTCCATTTCTGATTACAGGAGGACCTCTTAGGGTCTCATGATCTGTCAATGACAAAATGGATCCTAACCCAGACCCACTGACTTCTTAGCTGGAACTCTTAACTGCATGCTGATGACTCAAATGCCAGGGTGCAGGGTGCAGGTGGGAGCTCACCCCATCAGTCCAGCAAGTCTTAGGTTTCTTCCTATTACCTCTGAAAGGCATGGGTGTGGCTTAGAATATGACACCATTTGATGCCTGTGTAGATTCTGTGTGGTTTCAAGCCAGGTGTAGAGCCTGAAGCCACAGTGAGTCAGAGTGGGATGGACTGATTGAGGAGTTACCGGACCACATCTGCAGCAATTTCTCTCAAACATAAGTGTAGTTTTCATATACATAAAGAAAGAGTACTTCTGTCAAGAGTACAAAATTTTGCCCTCTTTCTGGTGTGGAAAACCTATTATCACAGCAAAAAATACCAAAAAAGAAAAACAAAACAAAACAAAACAAAAAACAGCTAATGACTGAGCCAAGGAATACAGAATAATTTGCTTCATGTCAACCAACAAGAGAGACAGCAATCCATGTATTCAATCTTTCTGGTAACGAGATGCTATTGGTTGATGTGGTTAATGGATGATGATGATATAGATTATAAGACACCGAGATCTATGACTTGACCGTCCCCAGAGAACAAAGCAATGGAGCTTATTACTTCTAGAGGCAGAGCTCTACAGTGGAGTTCTGGACTCAGGGAACAAGGTCACACTGCAACTCTGTCATTCCATGTTCTACCATGGGCTTACTCAATACTCATGTCAGGCACTTTAAACTTTAAAAAGGATGGTCAAGGATTCATGTCAAAATTACCAATATTTTGGGGCACCTGGGTGGCTCAGTCGGTTAAGTGTCCGACTTCGGCTCAGGTCATGATCTCACAGTATGTGGGTTCGAGCCCCACGTCGGGTTCTGTGCTGACAGCCAGCTCAGAGTCTGGAGCCTGTTTCATATCCTGTGTCTCCCTCTCTCTCTGACCCTCCCCTGTTCATGCTGTCTCTCTCTCTCTCTCTCTCTCTCTCTCTCGGAAATTAAAAAAAAATTACCAATATTTTAATGGTCTGCTGAACATCCTCAGGGAAATAAAGCAATGATTCCCAGTATGTATAAATTTTACATGAGTGAAGACAATGGTCTGAAAAGCTGTGTTATTGATATGCAGAGATTGCTGACTATATAATCTTTCTTCCAAATGTAAAAATCATATGATGTGCAAAGAATCACAGCTATTACCCCAAAGGATATACACAGTGCCCAGAAGACTTTCTATCTCAAAGTAACATAAATTTTTAAGGTCTTTAGAGGGAAACAAAACATTTCTTGTGTGCAACATTGAAATTCAAAGAAAAGATCAAAAGGGAACACAGATACTCAGGGTGAAAAAGAGGTTACACACATAGGACATCAAAATATTTTTTAAAAAGAACAAAATAAGGAAATTAGAAGGTTAAATTGGCTTCCTTCATTTGAATTTAGATAGTGTGTTGTAAGAAGACATATGTGATAGAAATCACAAAATGGCAGTTCACAGGTCAAATCATTTGCAGAAATATTTTCTTGTTTGTGTTTGTTTTGCTTGCAGAGTTTTTTCACCAAGTTACAAACTCACATTTCATATTTTTTTCTCAAAACTGAAGTGTTTTTTGCTTAAAAATATAGCAGTGAGCTGGTGTTCAGTAATTGCTGTACTGTGTACATAAGGACTTCTACTTAAGCACCTTACTTTACTCATTTACATCACCAGCCTGACCCTCTACACACACACACACAGACAAGTGTTCATAATCCTTTTTTTACTGCCAAACAGATCCAAGCAGAGAGGCTCATTTGTTTTCTTTGTCTATTCATTTATTCATTAACTCATTCAGTAAATGCATGTTGAATATCTGAAAAGTGCCGGACACTGAGCTCAAATCAGAATGTAAGTATTTGGACTTCTTTTCATCAAGGTGACATGCAGACATAGCTCTGTATGTCTATCAAGATGCATTTAATAAAGAAAAGTGAGAACAAAACATTGATGAATGGAAATCAAATGAGAAATTCTAAGAAGTGCTAACAGTGACAAGGGTCCCAAAGGAAGGGAATTTGAAGAAGGAATGGGTGGTAAGCAGTGTAAAACTATGGCTGAGAAGTGAAGTCACCATAAGACAGAAAAGAAAGAGCATCCTCTGATGCAAATAGCAAATCTCTGTTGACATTTAAGAGGACACTTAGTGGAGGCTGATAAAGCCAGGCTGAGTAGTGAGAAAGTAAGGGCAAAGGGCAGAAGAAAGAAAGAAATTGCTGGGGGAATGAGGGAGTGAAGGGGGATGGGGGGGGGGAGTGTGGAGCCAGCATACAGAGGTCTGAACATGTATGAAAGAGAACTTTGGCACCAGACAATTCATAAGAAAAGCCATACATTAGAATGAATTCAGTCTAGATGGAATACGATTAAATGTTACCTCAGAGAAAATTTGATAACTTTTCCATAAACTGTATCCTCAAGGTCACTTAAGACACATTCTAAGAAGGGGTTACCACCACTGAAGCTCTCTTTAACAGGCACCAAAAATCAGTGAAAATAAATCACAAAAGGAAATCGGTCAATTTTCAGTTGTGTTTTCTGGTGTTCCACTTGTGATCTCAATCAGAAACGACTGAAAACGTTCCTGTTTCTTTGGCTCTGTTGGAAACGACAGTTTTCACACAGGCATTTAATCTTGGACCAATGGAATCAGGTGGCATTATTCTCTAGAATCCTCTACGGATAAGCAAGGGAAAGAAAGATTCAAGTACCAACGCTGTGTCTGTATACGTTGTACTGAAAAGATAGTGTTTACTGCATTCTTTTGTGTGTGGACAGTGAACATGGTATTTCTTCTGACTCTGCTGTTGGAAAAAAACTGAATGGGCAAGTACATCCTCATCAGATGAACTCAGAAGGATCAAATGAACCAAATACAAGAAAGAAAAAATAAGAAAGTCAAAAGCATTTAGTACACACACACACACACACACACATACACACACACACTCTGCACTGAGTTTTGAAAAGTCTCATCTATATAAACTGATAATTCAGATGTGTTCCATATTGGGAAACAAGAATAGAGTACCCAAACATATCTGCCATATTTGTCATGCATTCTATAAAATGTGTAGTCCAAAATCAACTGGGTTTTTCTTCCATAGTATGTGGGAAGAAATCGCAAGTGCTTGCTTCTCAAGGCCTTACTTTAGAAGTAGAATTTCAGGGACTTTGCAGTATACATCTCTGGGTCCAGACTTTGGTGCCCATACATCGATGTTTACGTGCATTACCTCCACCACTAGCGAGGACCACCACTACATTAATCCCAGCCAGTCTCCATGGCCTTCTGATCCTTGGTTTGTATAGTTAGTTCAGGGATTTCCAAATTCTCAACCAATCTTTCTTCCTAGGATTCTAAGCAAAACTACTGCATGAAGTAAGCTTAGCAGTGACTATTCCCTCCCTTTTAGAGTCTTTACCAAGATTGCAATTAAGGAGCCACACTGGGAAATCTTTCCATAAATATAAAAATGTTGCATTACGGAAGCTAATCCATTAATCTTATAGTCTATGTAAATGCATCACAAGTCCATCTGGAAATAAATAAGATGATTATTAAGTGCCTGTGTCTGGTATTAGGATAAACACTAAATAAAGAGTCTGTTTTGCCAGGGGCTCAATATTGAAGACAGGAATCCATGTCAGGCTCAAACAGAAACTGTGCCACATGTGGTCTACTCACCCCTGCAAGGCTTTCTCTCCAAACCAGTCTCCTTTCCCTAAAGTTCTAAGAAAGAGCGGGTCTTCACTTGATGAGTCTTCCCGAGTGACATTAACCTACGAAGAGAAACAATGAAAGTCCGTATCCACCGCATGCACAGATTGATCAAATGAACACCGATACTGCTAATTCCATTTTTTTCTTCTTTTAAAGAAAATAAGTCCATTACCACAAAAAGGACCAAAAAGAATATCAGAAAGTGTCCATGCACATCTCAAGAAATGCCCACCAAACATTGTTACGCTGTTTCAAGCTGTTTTTAACAAGTAATGAATTATCCAGAAATCTGAAGTTCACTTAATCCTCATTCCTATTCTCATCTCCTACCTACTACGAAGCAAACACTATAAAGAATTAAGTAAGCCTTTCTCCAACCTTTTTAATGTGTTTATGTTTGTGCTTTTAAAGCATATGAATAGCATAATACAGTATACATCATCCTGAAACTTACATTTTTCTCTTAACATTGTTTTATTACTTATTCCATGCTCTTAGATATGAATTTAGTTCATCTGTTTTCATGTTTCAGTGCCTTTTCCCATTCTATATTTACTTGCCCATTTCCTTATAGCTGGACCTTTATATTCTTTTTGCTGCATTAAACATCTTTTTACACATCTCACCTGCATGCCCCCTTTCCTATAAGACACTCCTGTCTCTTTTCCTTTAAGAACCCAGCCTTCATTCAAAGGCCACTCACATGTTCATGAAGCCTTTTTAGAGGGACCTAACCCAAGACAGGCTTTAAGGTCCATATGTTTGTTCAGTAGGATTTCATTTTTTAAAAATCTATAAATTACACACACACATGTGTATATATATAAATATAATAGTATGCCATTATACCAGAATAGTGTGCTCTTCCAAGAAGTAGGTATATTTTTGATATACTCTACAATTTATAATAAGCCCCTAATAAAGAGCTGTAAGTTTTTTTCTACCTATTTTTAATTCTTAATTTTTATTTGAGAGAGAGAATGCTCATGAGCAGGGGGGAGGGGCAGTATTTTCTTGAATGTTTGTTTCTTTTTGAGAAAGAGTGAGAGAGCAGGGGAGGAGGACAGAGAGAGGGAAAATCCCAAGCAGGCTCTGCGCTGACAGCACAGAGCCCGACATGGGGCTCGATATCACAAACTATGAGATGATAACATGAGCCAAAGCCAAGAGTCTGACACTTAACCTACTGAGCCAACCAGGTGCCCCAAGAGAAAAAATCTTAAGCAAACTCCACACTCAGTGCAGAGCACTACACAAGTCTCAATCCCACAACCCTGGGATCATGACCTGAGCCAAAAGAGTCAGACACTCAACCAACTGAGCCACCTAGGTGCCCAAGAGCTGTAAGTTGTGTCAACAGAAAAGCTTTAGTGCCCAAACAAGACATCTTGGCCCCTAAGGACTTGTGATTTGGGTGACAGTCCACAGAAGGAAAGCGATAATGTTTTTGTGGCATGAATGAAGACCTAAATGTGGTAAGTTGTACCTTAATTCACTTCCCTCTCAGGTTCTACTAATATTCATAATACTGGCTATGTTTCACCTAGAATGGTTAAATAGTTAAAACTCGCCTACCTGGAATATGTAAGGTAGTCAAAAAATTATTTTTTTAATCAGTACAGTTTTTAATTAATTTATTTTTGAGAGAGGAAGAGAGCAAGCAGGTGAGGGACAGGGAGAAAGGAAGAGAGAGGATCCCAAGCAGTCTCTAGGCTGTCAGTGCAGAGCTCAACACGGTGTTCAAACTCATGAACCAGGAGATCATGACCTGAGCCAAAATCAGGAGTTGAATGCTTAACCAACTGAGCCACACAGGTGTCCCAGAAAAAAAAAAAATCATTTCTTAAGACAATGCTAGGACTTAAGCACTTTTCAAAATACTATGCTTCGGGTTTCTGAGTTTAGAGATTGGATGACAAAGACCAGGGTTTTTATAAGTATCAAGAATGTATGTGCAAAGTGGAGGGAATTCAATTATTATTCTCCACTGATGCATTTGATTACTTTTTCACACTGTATCAAAACCATGGGGATGTAGTTTTTAACCCTCTTAAACCACACTGTATCATAGAGATGCTCATTTGCATGCTGATGAGCCTTTTATGAGGTGAATAGAAATACACTAACCCAGTGATTCTTGAACTTCGTGGTAGGGGAACTTTACTTAAAATAAAGGCTACTGAACTTACTAGATACGTCTCCTGAGACAAGGGAAACAAAAGCAAAAATGAACTACTGGTACTACCTGAGATTAAAACCTTCTGCACAGTGAAGGAAATAATCAACAAAACTAAAGGCAGCCTATAGAATGGGGGAAGATATTTGCAAATGATATATCTGATAAAGGGTTAGTATCCAAAATCTATAAAGAACTTATCAAACACCCCAAAAAATAATCCAGTTAAAAAATGGACAGAAGACATGAATAGACGTTTTTTCAAAGAAGACATACAGATGGCCAACAGACACATGAAAAGATCTTCAACATCACTGAGCATCAGGGAAATACAAATAAAAACTACAATGAGTTATCACCTCACATCTGTCAGAATGGCTAAAATCAACAATACAGGAAACAACAGGTGTTGGTAAGGATGGGGATAAAGAGGGAACCCTCATGCACACTTCGTGGGAATGCAACTGGTGCAGCCACTCTGGAAAACACGATGGAGGTTCCTGAAAAAGTCATATATATAACTACCCTATAATCCAGAAATTGGACTACTAAGTATTTCCTAGGGTACAAAAAAACAGATTTGAAGGGGCCCATGCACCTCAGTGATTATAGCAGCACTATCAGCAATAGCCAAACTATGGAGAGAGACAAGTGTCCATTAACTGATGTGATTGATGAATGGATAAAGAAGATATGATGTGTGTATGTACACACACACACACACACACATATATAACACACACAATGGAATATTACTCAGTCATCAAAAAGAATGAAATCTTGCCATTTGTAATGACATGGATGAAGGTAGAGAATATTATGCAAAACGGAGGAAGTCAAATCCCATCTAATTCCACTCATGTGGAATTTAAGTACAGGTGAACATGGGGTGGGGGAGGAAGAGAGAGGGAAACCATAAACAAACTCCTAACTATAGAAAACAAACTGAGGGTTAATGGAGGGGAGGAGTGAGGGGAAATGGGTTAAATGGGTGATGGAGATTAAAGAGGGCATCGGCTATGATAAGCACTGAGTGTCTTATGTAAGTTATGAATTGCTAAATTCTACATGGAAAACTAACATCACACGGTATGTTAATTGGAATTTAAATAAAAACTTGGAAGAAAAAAATAAAGGGTACTGGACTGTTATTCCTGAGGTTCTACTTTACTGAGACTTGGAAATCTGCATTTCAAAAGATTACTGTAGGTGATTTAGATGCAAATGTTCTATAGACCAATGTGGGACAGACATCAATTCATTGTTTTATTTCTGAACCTCAGTTTTCTCAACTGTATGATAAGGCAGCCCAACAAAATGATCTTTCAGTCCAGATTATTAAAAAAAAAATTATGAACTAAGGTATAATATACTAAAAGATCATTAAATCAAAATTAGATATAAGGATAGATTATATAATTCTATATCTGCCTTTTAGTTAAGAACAATAAAAATATTTAATTAATTAATTTAATTAATTTGTAATTTAAAATAATTAAAATAGTTAATTTAATTTTTAATTTAAATTAATTTAATTAATTAGAAATTAGAAATGACAGGTTTATGCAAGGCATGTAGAGATTTCAGTGGATTTTGAAATATTCTTTACAAAAGTGTTACTGAAGGGGTACCTGTGTGGCTCAGTCGGTTAAGCATCTGGCTTCAGCTCAGGTCATGATCTCACGGTTTGTGGGTTTGAGCCCCGCATCAGGCCCTGTGCAGATGGCTAGCTCAGGGCCTGGAGCCTGCTTTGGATACTGTGTCTCCCTCTCTCTCTGACCCTTCCCTCCCCGTGCTGTCTCTCTCTCTCTCAGAAATAAATAAAACATTAAAAAATTTTTTAAATAAACTTATTACTGAAATGCAGCAAGAGGCATAAAAAGTAGGTTACCTATGGAATAGACCTCTTTCTGCTTATATAAGTGTGAAGAAAAACCTATCTGAATAATCCATACATGTGAAAGGATAAGCAGGTGAAAGAACAAGAATAAAAGCTTTCCTTTAAAGTTGACATTCCTATACTTTTTCTTTGTACATGTAGTGAACCATTATAAATATTCACAGACACCAGGCATGGATATTTGCATTTTTAATTCAAAAAAAAGGTAGGGTAGAGAAAGTTAAATATAACCATGGCCTATATTACTTATTATTTTCCCTTAAACCACAAAGTACTTTACGATGCACAATGCTATGGGAAAGAACTAACTATGGAGACTTAAAGATAATACTTGGTTTGTCTGAACACATGTTAACTTGTCACGTGAACCAAAAAATGGGAGGGTTATCTCAAAAGACGGTGTATGTGTGTATGAATTACATGAGGATAGCTATGAAAAGCATCCTTTTAACAATAAGTGCTCAAAAAGGTTGATTAGTTTCCCAGTATTTTCTCCCTTTCTTCTATCGCTCCTACCTATTTCAGAAATTCATGCATTTGGTTGTAAAATAAATATACCCTTAACACTACTATTGCTCTTTCATTGCTGCTCTGAAATACTATTTAGATAGAGCATACACTTCTTTTCCTTCTAGATAAAGAGTATGTGTTCTAATGTTTTCACTTACCTATGTATCAGCTTGTTCTCTATAAGATGTATGTGTAGTCTAGTGATTTGAGTTTTTGTTTTTGTTTTTAATGTTTTATTTATTTCTGAGAGAGAGAGAGAGAGAGAGACAGCATGAGCAGGGGAGGGTCAGAGAGCGAGGGAGATACAGAATCTGAAACAGGCTCCAGGCTCTGAGCTGGCAGTCAGCACAGAGCCCGACCGGGGCTCGAACCCACGAACTGTGAGATCATGATCTGAACCGAGGCTGGATGCTTAACTGACTGAGCCACCCAGGTGCCCCATGATTTGAGTTTTTTAAATTAGTTTTTAAGTTTATTTATTTTGAGAGACAGAGAGGGAGAGGGAGAGAGAGAATATGTGTGTGGGTGAGGGGCAGAGAAAGAGGGAGAGAGAAAATCCCAAGCTGACTCCACACTGTCAGCACAGAGCCTGACATGGGGCTTGAACTTACGAACCATAAAATCATGACCTGAGCCAAAATCAAGAGTCAGACACTTTACCAACTAAGACCCCCAGGTGGCCCTAAACTCTTTTGTAAACTATATGCATATTGAAAAATTAAAAATCAAAATTAAGAATCAAAAGAAAAATTAGATTTTTTTTTTTTAATATTTTTATTTATTTCTAGGAGAGAGAGAGAGAGACAGCGTGAGCAGGGGAGGGTCAGAGAGAGAGGGGGATACAGAATCTGAAGCAGGCTCCAGGCTCTGAGCTGGCAGTCAGCACAGAGCCCGACGCGGGGCTCGAACCCATGAACAGCGAGATCATGACCTAAGCGAAAGTCGGACGCTTAACCGACTAAGCCACCCAGGCGCCCCAAAAATTAGATATTTTTAAGGGGACATATAAAATAGATCTTTGATACCAAAGACTTCAATAATATCAGTGTACTCAACCAACATGTTTAATCAAAAACAATTCAAAGAGAAAATGGAATGCTTTGGTACAGATTCAGCAGATTTTAAAACCAAAGCAATGTTTACTGGGGGGAAAAAAGCTTAGAATTCACAGATTTATGGGAAAGACGAAGATGGAGAATAAGGGTTAGTCAGGTCATTGTTATCCTACCTGTGTGACTAATAGATTATGGGAAGCCAAGAGTCCCCACACCAAAGACTTTCTGCTTTCAAACAGTGCTCTGCATGTGGCACTCAGACATTGGTCCTCTTACTCTCAAAGCAAAATGCCCCCTACAGGACAATGAGGGCACTTCAGGAGATGCATCTGCTAGCTTGGGACATGTACAGGTAGGAATGTTTTGTCTCAGCTTGAATTTTGCCTGCATTCTCTGAGTCATGAGTTAAATTCATGATTTGGTCAAGATGTACGATTTCTTGGAGTCTGATCTGATCACTGGACCCTCTGTGTTACACAGGGATAAATAAGAATCTCTCTCTTACCACATGTCCTAACCCACTCTCCCCAGATGTCTGCCATGTACCTGCTGTTCATAATCCCCTTTCAAATGTCTGTGACATAATGTGTGTGCCGACATGCCCTCACATCTCCTCCCAGGCATAAATATCATAAATTTGTCTGGTTTTGAACCTTATAAAAATATGAGCCTACCACACATATTCTTCTGCAACTTATTTTGATTGGTATTATATTTGAGATTTTTCAAATTTTCCAGTGTTAATACATATTGCTGTAGTTCATTTCCTTTCTTTGCATATCATCCCACTAGATGAATATATTATATGTATATATTTCATTAATTCTTCTAGAGATATAAATGTGTTTCTTCCAGGTTTACATATATAATTATGGTTCTATCTCTTCACTTCCAGATATATTTTTTTTGCCTTATCACAACGATTGGCATGTCTAGTTGCACAGTGAACAGAAGTGCTGATAATGTACATCTTTATCTTGTCCTTGATCTACAAGAAGGGCTTCTCATGCTTCACTCTTGTTGCCCATATACAAATTAAATTTCCATAATTCTCATATTCAACAAAATCAAACATCATGTTAAACCAATTTGTTGACCCAACATGCTCAAAATGTGTTCATTCTAAGCAAAGTGGTTGATTCTAACAACTTAAATGTGGTTTTAAGTGGCATTTAATAGACAAGAGTTTTTGAATCACATTTGCTTCTAATGGTAGCATATACGGTATGTTGAACAGAATCAGAAAATCAAAATGTATTTGAATTATTATTGCAACTCTGAAATTTTGCCTACCAATCCTGTTCCATCTTGGTTCAACTTATTTCTGGAGAGAGTTCAGTTTTTGATGCAACACAGTTACAGTACCATATGCATAAAATTTTAGCAAAGGTCGTTTTCAGTTCTCCTTTGTGAATTCTCTAATATTTTATAGTTCATGGTTGAGGAGAAGGGAATGCCATGTTTCCAGGCAACTGAAATATTCAGAGAACTAACTCAGCTTCTAGAAGAGGCAGCAGCAAGTACTGTAGACATCACTGCAAGCATTTTGCTCAAGTTTTAGAACAATCAGGTTGTGCAGGTTTAATGGGGGAAAAACGCCTATTTCAGAGTTTTTCTCTTAGTGTACATGTGCTTCACGGGAAAATAAAAAGACTCTTACAGTTAAATGTCTTGAGCAGGGGAAACCCACGTGTAACTCTAGCCCCTGGTGGGTATCTTACGACATGATCTAAGGAAAAGCCGGTTCAGTGGTAACAAGGAAACGATCTTTGCCAGGGTTGCCCTTGATAATTTTTAAACGTATAGGAAAACAAGTTTACATCTGTATACCTAAAGCAAAGCATACAGATTCGGAAAGTTTCAATTCCACAACTTATGTGCCTGCTTACTTGAAGGCTCTTAGTACTTTTCTCACCTATTCCATCCCACTGGGACTTAAAGCGGATTCATCTCCTGCTTCTTAGGATTTACTACACCAATTCCAATACATGCATACCAGAATTAATAGAATTAACATACTAATATAGCCTATGTTAATTATCATATAATTAACGTGATTATAAATCATCGCTCATAAGTTGCAGGACATGAAACACTAGTTTTGGAAAAATCTATGGCTGGCTTAAAAAGACATCTTGAATGTGTCCAAAGAGTCTAACATATTCTTACTACTTTTTTCCCAGGATCCCCACGGTGCTCTGAAATATTGCCAAGGGAATGGGTTCCTGTGGTGTAATTCCCTTGTTATTTCTGTTTATCCACATTACAAAACTCATAAAGCAGTACCACTAACCCACCTGTTCTCAAATAAACTGGTTAAAAACCACAAGTTCCTTTAGGTAATGCTAGGAATTTGCAGTAATGGGATAATCACAAAAGTCCGTCAGAAAATCATCATAAATGGATAAACATTATCATCCCCTGAGAGCAAAGAACTAGAAATGTAATAAAGAAAAAATGAATCCAGATTGTCGGGACAAGAAGTCCCCCTGGGACCTACTGAATCATTTATATCCACGAGAATTTTCAATTTCCCCTGATTCTTTAGTTAATGGTAAGAAATAAAGCAGCAAATGGTAAAGCTCCGATAATTTATATATAAGCCACAAAATGTTAAGGTTTCTGATCCTCTAACACTAGAAGATTTAAAACACAGTTTTAACTGAAACTGTGGCCAGACACATCATTTCTTGATGTCTTTAAGATGTTGGTGCCTGACATCTGTGTGCTGTCAGTCAACAGAGCAGGTATGATACAAGCACAGACAGTGCCGTCTGCACTGCAGTGTGACAGGTCATTGGTGTAAACTTTGACACATTCTTGATTCAAAATCGTTCAGAGAAGATTATCTAAACAGTGATCCAACAAGACTTTTTCATCTTTCATATATCCTGCTCACTGTGGCTCTATAAGTCTCTTTGCTATTTTCATAGGAGCCATAAAGTACCAGTGCCAGTCGCATTTGTTCAGTTAGAAGAAACCAATTTATTTACATTTAAACAATTACCTCTTTATTTTAAAATTTTTATTTACTTTTGAAATAAACTCTATGCCTCACATGAGGCTCTAACTCCCCACCCTAAGATCAAGTCACAGGCTCTGCCCAATGATTCCAGTCAGGCATCCCTTGGCTTATTTACATTTCAAAATAACAATTACAAAATGAAAACTGCTGTATAAGTTCCCTTCTACCTGCATTTCCTTTCCTATCGCCGACTGAGTAGGTACAAATTCCTCTGAAGGATCCCTTATGATGAGGCAAAGTGAGTTCAGGTCGTTGGTTATAAGTCAGTGACACTTAAACACAAAAATGGTTATAACTTCACTGTTAAAAGGAAATGTAATGCATTTTTATTTTTTTTAATGTTTTATTTATTTCTAGGACAGAGAGAGAGACAGCGTGAGCAGGGGAGGGTCAGAGAGAGACGGAGATACAGACTCTGAAAAAGGCTCCAGGCTCTGAGCTGGCAGTCAGCACAGAGCCCGATGCGGGGCTCGAATCCACGAACCGGAGATTATGACCTAAGCGAAAGTCGGACGCTTAACCAACTAAGCCACCCAGGTGCACCAATGTAATGCATTTTTAAAGAACTAGGGCATTTCCCTGATGCACGCCAGTCAGAGTGGCTAAAATGAGCAAATCAGAGAACTCGAGATGCTGGCGAGGATGTGGAGAAACGGGCACCCTCCTACACTGTTGGTGGGAATGTAAACTGGTACAGCCCCTCTGGAAAACAGTGTGGAGGTTCCTCAGGAAACTAACAATAGAACTCCCATATGACCCAGCAATAGCACTGCTAGGAATTTACCCAAGGGATACAGAAATGCTGATGCATAGGAGCACATGTACCCCAATGTTCATAGCAGCACTCTCCACAATAGCTAAAACATGGAAAGAGCCTAAGTGTCCATCAACAGATGAATGGATCAAGAAGATGTGGTTTATCTATACCATGGAATACTACATGGCAATGAGAAACAATGAAATCTGGCCATGTGTAGCAACATATGGACCTTGAGGGTGTTATGCTGAGCGAAATAAGTCAGGCAGAGAAGGACAAATATCATATGTTTGCACGTATAGGAGGATTAGGAGGAACTTGACGGAGGAACAAGGGGGAGAAGAAGGGCGGAAATGGTGGGGGAAAGGGAGAGAAGCAAACCATGAGAGACTCTTGAATGCTGACAAAAACTGAGGACTGATGGATGTGGGGGGTGGGGGGGATGGGCATGGAGGAGGACACTTGTGGGGATGAGACCTGAGTGTTATGTGGAAACTAATTTGACAATAAACTATTAAAAAAAAAAAAAAGAACTAGGGCATTCATCTGCGTAAGTCCCCGTTTTCCAATTCACTTAATTTATTTGGTTTTTAAATATAATTTAAAGTAGATTTCTAATGCTTCAAAGGTAATATAAAAGCATAAATTATGACTTTTCATTCATATCCTTTGTCTACCCTATATTTATCCTTTCCCCTATAATTTATCACTTTTAATGATACTAAGAAATACCCATTGAACATTCCTTTGTGAAGATATAATAAAACATGAGTCTACTTGTAACCCTGACGTTCTGAGTGCTAAGCAATTTGCCTAAGAGTACGGAGACTGGTACGTTTCGTAGGGGGATTCAGACTTGGGCCTTTTATTTTATTTCATTTTGTTATTATTTATTTTGTTCATTTATTCATTTATTTATTGGAGACAGCGAGAGAGTGAGCATGGGCAGGGGTGAGAGGTAGACGGAGAGAGAGAGAAAATCTGTAGCAGGCTCCATGCTCAACATGGAGCCCAACATAGGGCTGGATCTCATGACCCTGGGATCATGAGCTGAGGTGAAATCATGAGTTGGATGCTGAAGTGACTGAGCCCCCAGGCTGCCCTGGACCATCTTATTTTATTTTATTATTTAAAAATTTTTAATGTTTATTTTTGAGAGAGAGAGAGAGAGAGAGGCAGGCAGGTAGAGTGAGAGCAAGGGAGGGGCAGAGAGTAAGGGAGACACAGAATCTGAAACAGGCTCCAGGCTCTGAGCTGTCAGCACAGAGCCCAAAGCGGGGCTCGAACTTACAGACTACAAGATCATGACCTGAGCAGAAGTCGGATGCTTAACCGACAGAGCTACCCAGGTGCCCCTGGACCCTGTGATTTTAAAGCCCAAGTGTTCCACCATAGCTATGTTACTGCCCCTAATGATTAGATAAAGTTTTTCTTTTTTTATTTGTTTTTTCCTGTGGAGAATTTCTAAAGTCACCTTACTTTTTCTTGTTTAATTATGTAATTTAAATGATGGAAATCATTCCATTTATGCAGACATATCAGTGGCATCTAGCATCATGGTTATTAAATTACAGAACAAAGGTTATTTTCTGGTCTTCAGAATTCTACTTTTTCTTCCTCCAGCACCATTTTTGAGAGATCTATTCTCAAATGTTTGTCTCTCAGTTTCAGAAGATGGAAAAGCTCCCACAGCACACGCCCCCATGCACACCCTTCCAGGGATTACTGAGGCTCCCGGCCTCCCCACCCCACTGTTCAGCACCTTCTGGTGCTCAGGGGCTTACCGTGCCTTTGCTGATGATGAAGAAGGTGTCCCCTCTTGCACCTTGCCTGATGATATACTCCCCGTTCTCATAGTGGGTCTGCAAAACAGAAACAGTAACAGAAGCACATGAAGAAGGGGGTAAAGTCACAAGCAGCTCAACCTCTTCAGAGATCACCTCTGCAGGGATGTACTCACCCTGACAGAGTTTTCCCCAAGCCCAGAATCTGTCATGATTTCAGAACAAGTAACAGTTAAATGAGCACAGCAATTACAAAGAAATCATGTGTATCATGTTCGTGTTTAAAACACTTTTGTTAATGCCATTTTTCTCGGTGATTATATTCAGATCTTTAAATTCATTCATTTTAATAGTTGGTTAAAAATATTCTTTCTCCCATCAACTGAGCATGAAATAAAACAGCAGACCTGCTAATTAAACCAGTCCTTTTGTATTATTTTGCCATTCTCATTTGGGTTTTAGTATTATTATAATGATATTCTCTCCTTCCCTCACTTTTTTTTTCTCCAGGAAATTACTGCGGCATCTAAGGATCTTCATTTGGAAACCAGATTGATTTTCAGCATGGGTTACATGGCCTCAGTGTGAGTTTGAAGGCACTGTTTCATGCTTTAATGCCCTTGCTTCCACCATTTAGATGTGGCCCCTGTAAAACGGAATGTCTTCATTTTATGGACTGAATTCTGGTCTGGCATCTGGGAGCTCATCAACTAGTGAATGAAGAACAAAGTAAGGCTGCAAAAGGATTATCAGTTAGTGTGTCAGTGCTCAGATTTGGACACAGTCACTAGGTCTGTTCCCAGGGTGAAGATTACTCCTGCAATGAACAGAAGTAATTTCTAGAAGGCGAGGTGGGAAAAAAGTATATTGCTGGGCCAGGAGCTGTAACAGAAAAATGACACCGAGCCATCTGGATACACTCCTCTCTGCAGCTTAGCAAGAGAGCCATATTTGGGGGAAAGAAAACATTACTTTACGAACTCCTTAGGAAACAGATTTCACGGCTTACATGCGGTATCCATCAGGCCAACGACTGTGATTTGTCCTTATATACATCACTACCATGTTCCTTAATGCTGTTGTCTATTCACTCTTTAATGTTTGTTTATTTATTTCTGGGAGAGAGAGAGAGAGGGAGAGAGAGAGAGAAAGTGAGAGCAAGCATGAGTGAGGGAGGGGCATAGAGAGAGAGGGAGAGAGAATCCCAAGCAGGCTCTGCTCTGCCAGAACAGAACTCAATGTAGGGCTTGAACTCACAAAACCATGAGATCATGACCCGAGCCAAAATCAGGAATCAGAGACTTAACCAACTGAGACACCCCAGTGCCCCTATTCACTCTTAAAACTGCCTTTTGTTAGTACTTAACAGCGAGAACAGCCATAATTTCCTTTGTATATCTAGAAAATGAACATACTACTTAATCTTCCTTTTTTAAAATAATTCATAAGAAATTATAAAAATGGGATTATAGAATGCATACTCTTCAATGGATTCACTTCATTTAGAAGGAATTCATGCTCCACTGTCACATCTTGCTGTCCCCACCCCATAACCATGGCTAGATCATTTGGTGTGGGCAATAACCAGTCTCTCCTAGGCTCAAAAGAAGAGACATGTCCAAGTCACTTTCAATGGCAAACAAAAGGCCTGCTCACAGCTCCCCTCCATTATAAGCCCCAGAAAACCCAACCACAAGTGACAAATGGGAAGGTGCTGAGTCACCGAACAGCACAGTGGCGTTCCAAATCATGGCATGAGACCCCCGTCTTCTCTCTCCCTACCATGCTGTCTGCCCTGAGTAGCCTTCCTTGAGGGTCTGGAGAGTACCCCCGCCAGTGTGGTCTCCCCATGCTCTCTCTTGCATGATTTTCATCTTTTCATCCCAGGGAGTGGACACTGACAGGAACATCTAGTGTCTATTTAATTTGTAGAAATTATCTCACGACCTTCCTGACATCATCTGACATGGTTTTGTAACTCAACACCTAAAATTTTCCCATCAGTGATTTTAGTTTACCCGCACCGGCATGTGTCACGCGTATTTTTCAGGCTGCCAGCCTGTGAGGCCACAGAAAGGCTCAGGGGCGGTGGCCAAAGGCAGTGCAAGTTTGCAAAGGAGAACATCAATGGCGTCCCTCCCGGCTGATGCTCCCTGGAGACCTTCAGTGGCCCCTGAGAGGGAAGATGGCCAGGAGAGCTGATTCTTGACAGTCTCTCTAATTATGCTAATCAAATGCCAGCAGATTCATTGTTTTTTGAAGGTCACTTTGCAGCTCGGCCATTTGCTTATTTCAAATTCAATCACAGAAAAGTACGGAAGGTAGAGGAAGCAACCTGAGCTGTGCGGCAGATTCCTTAAAAGTTTCCACACTCATCAGGATAAAAACCAAACTCCTGAAAACGGCCTACAAGACCATATGCAGGCAGCTCAGGTCCCGGTTCCTACCTCCGGTCACTCTTGATCCTCTTTCTGCCAGCCCCACCGCGCCTCTGGGGTCTGTTTCTCAATCACCACTACAGTCCGTCCCTCCCACCAGGCCCCAGCACCTCTGGTCCCCTACTCCCCCACTGCTTCTTGCCTCCTTCTCTTTCCCACCAGAGCCTGCCCCCACCCCAAACACCCCTGGCTACACCAGCTCTGTCCCTTATGTGACCTCACCATGCCATACCACTTTCTCTCATTGTTCTTTCCTGAGCTTGAAGGTACTTAAGTGTACGATTTTTGTAGTGATGTTTCTTAACAGATTAGCTCTGCTTAATCTCCAGCTTTCTAGAACCACCCATCATCATATTAGAAAGGCCTCTACCTCCAAAGCACAAGCCAACCCCAGCTGTCTCTCACAGTCTCCAATGTTGACCCCCTAGTCTAAGGCAAAACAACATTTTGGATTTTTGTAACATCCCCACTCTGGGCTCCCTGCTTCAGCCCATGGCCCTCACCGCACCCCACACCCCATTCTGTCCGTGCTTCTCTCTGTAACCAAAGTGACCACCCAAGAAGCAAATCAGCTGACATCACTACTGCTTAAAAACTTCCAGTGGCTTCTTGCTGCAGCTTAACATCCTCAACAACCTCTTGTGGTCTATAAAGTTCTCTGCATCCTGGCTCCCACCTGCCCTCCCAGGCTTACCTCTTCTCAGTCTCTCCTGTTCTGTTTCAAAAACACTGGCTTTTTAAAATTTTTTTCCTGTAGCTTGTACTCACCAGACTGGACCCACACTCAGAGCTCTGCATCCAGTAGAGCCCATTTCTAAAAATATTATGCTCAAGGTCCTTGCCAACGTCTTGTTCTCTAGAACGTTGTCCTCAAGGTTATTGTCAATGTCTAGTTCTCACCACTGCGTCCCAACAAGGCCTTTCCTGACCACTCTGATAAATGTGCGTCCACCTCCATTTGCTTCCTGCCCCAGCATTTAGTGACTATTTGAGGACAAACACAGTTACAAGTCACAGCACAGCTGAGCTCCCTGTGAGATATGCCTTCTCTCTCACCCTTCATGCTTGGCAAATACCTTTCTTTTTTGTTTGCTATCTGGACCCATCCCCCATTACCTACCACTTGGAAGATTTAGGAGATTTTATATTATAGCCATTGTTTTGCTTAGAACAATGCCCAGCACGTAAAAGGCATTTGTTATATAACCTAGATGTCCAAATGTAAACAACACGTCACTGTCACCCCAAAGGCAACAATTTGTGAGTTAGGAGAAGCTGGTCTCTTTGCTACTAGAAAGAAGTGGTGTAGCATTGATAGTTAATATGTAGATCTCTGTGTTCTCCAAAATCAACATTAATATGTAAATGTCCACTTAGACTTTTTAAAGTTCTCCACATACTTGCTGACACTCAGTAGAAGCTCCATACAACACTTGATACAACGCTTTACAGCCTGGGTGTTGTGCCCTGATGAATCCGCAGGACTCCTTAGTACTTTTCAGATCAGAGTCCATTATGGATATTAGATCCACTGTATTCTAGCTGCTGATTTTCTTTTCAGCCCCAGCTGTAACAAGTACTCTGTCACTGAACCTTAGGTTCATAGGAAATAATACACAATATTTCATTCTGAAGTAAATTCTCACCTACATTATTTCAGTCAGATATCATATCATCATTTGCCTTTATACTTGAGTTTAAAGGTTATCCTTCACTCTTTATTAAAACATGGAACATCTATTAATTAATGCTGTACTAACAATTAAGGTACATATAATAGAGACCACTATGATAATTGCTAATCATTAGAAAAATTGCTTCAATAATTATGAACCACCTTTATGTGCCTGAATATCTAATAAAAGCTTTGAATAGAAAATGACAATTGGAGAATTAGTGAGTTAAGAACACTAGAAGTCATGAGTCATGATTCTTGCCTCATTTTTTTCAGAAGATAATTATATCTTAGAGGAAGAGCATGATGTCAAGTATAAAAACAACGTTCTTAAAAATACTGACTTCTGCCTTCTGGATCCTAAATCAGTGATGTTCTCAAAGGAAATTCTTCCCTGTTCCTAATACCTCAGATTTATTTCAAAGACAAAAGCTCCTAATGGAAAGTAAGATCACCAAACAGGTTGATCAGTCAAAACACATGCTAGTTAGGTAAGCAACAAGGTATTCCTTGGCCCAAGAGTTCTCTATTTGGTAAAATTCTGCCCATTAGAGATGCCTGGACTGTGATTACCCAGGGTGACAAGAGAGACCGACAGCTAGTCATTGCGGGAACACACAACTTTCCACATGGTTGTCCTTGATTTCTGGTGGTTTGGAATCAAGTCTTAGGTGACATCTACTGTGGAGGAAATGACCAATGATCGCACCTGTGAACCAGAATTTTCTCTTCCTCCTGCCCACCCCCTGGTCACCATGGATTTCATCATGGAACTAATGCTCTACTAACAACTGACAATAGTGTTTTTAGTGTGTGTAGGTTTTCATAAATTGGCATTTTCCTTTCACAGGACAGTAATTATCAAGGGGACAGGTTCTGTTACGAAATGTTTTCTTAGATAACATTTAACCTCATCATGGCTACAACACTTACTTACTCGCCTTCCTAATCTCCTAAGAAAAATTAACCTTTCCTCCTGCCTCCACTCAAAAATTAACCAGAACACCAAAAGAACAAACCAATGTATGGAATATTTTTTCTGACAACTTCCCTTTTCCACACCACCACCATTGTGTCCCAACCCACTGGACACCTGGGATATACTACAGTATCTTTTCTACTTCAATGCCACGTCTTGCCTTTGACTTAGAACATCCCTCATTTATCATCAGTACTTCTTCACATGTCTTGGGCTGAACAATAATTTGTCCCCAAAGCTGTTCAAACTAACCTGTAGAATCCTCCTTCTTCACCAAGCCTGAATGTCAGGTCCACATGAGAGACCACATTAGAAGTTTGGTCATTCATTCATTTCAAGCAATATCAGTTAGCTGTGCTTCCTATGAATGAGACATTGCACTTGGCACTGGAGCTACCAAGGTACACAAGACCCAGTCCCTGAATGCAATCGGCAGCATAGCATGTTGTTCAACAGGTCCTAGCCCTGTCCCCCAAGGACCATCATGTCATTGAGGAGCGCAGGGGAAATGACAGCATTCAATAATAAATCCACTCTTAAGGACTCACAGGGCCCCCAGAGAACCCAGACACCTTGGTAGAAACCCAAATTTAGGCAGAAGAGGTGGCTTTTTCATCAATACATAGAGCTCAGACTTCTGCATAGACAACCTGCCTATTGCTGCCCAAGGCACAACTGCCTAGCTTACCCAGACATTTGAAGACACAGATAGCTGAGGCCATGATTATGAATCTGTACCATGTTCATGGCTGAGGATCTGTGTCTCTGCAGCTGTCCTTTGGCACATTCCTCGATGTCCTAATAGGCCTTGATGAAACATTCCTCACTTGCCTGTGACACTGTTTACCAAACTCCTTCACCCTGAACTGTGCCTTAGGGTACGGTGATATATTCCAGCTACTAGGGATTTATATTCTGTCCTTACTCCTCGAATCATTACCTTTCCATTGGCTTTGATGGTGCTGTGAAGATCCTGTCTCTATTAAGGTGCCCACATAGGTGCCCACTGTATTTGGAACTTAGGGATTGATTTATATATCAGCCCGACAACACTGGGTAAGATAGACATGGTGGGAACAGAATGATCAAGCAGGTCTGTGTGTAATACTGATCAGCTCAGTAGGGTCAAATCCTAAGGACATCTTGACTTGTAAATCATCCTTGCCTTAACAAGGTACTAAGGTAGATTCTTACCAGCTTCCATAGTGAGGAAGAGAACAGGTATAAAAGCCCTGGGGCAAGATGTCCTGGGACAGTGTATGCTTATCTTAGGAAACTGGTTCATAACTTTACCAGGATGTATCAAGCCAAAAGGCTGGCTGATAATCAGAATGAAGATCCTCTGCAGTGCAGCGGGCCCAGAGGTAGCTTCTTAACTAACACGATCGTCACCATGACGAATAGGAGTTACTGGCAGCTCTGCATCTTCCTGGAGTCCAAGGGACCAAGGAAAGCCATTCTTCCATCTGCTGGGTGCCCGTGCCTCAATGCAATCCATCAACGATGTCATGGAACCCATTTAGGAGATTACAAGCCACAATGTTTTAAATGGAATAGAACAGAAATGTCAAATACAGGACAGAAAGTAAAGATAGTATAATTTATAAGAGTTTTATATGTGTGTGTTTATGAATATTATATGCATACTAAGCCCCAACATAAAATGTATTCCTCATTACCCAAACACTACTTTGATAAAATAAGTACTTTTCTTTCTTTACAAAAGGAACAACCTCTTCAGATCAGACAGGTATCCTTACTACTCTAGGAATTTTGTTATCCTTGATAAAAGAACTAGTATTGAGTTTTTTAATTGTTTCACTTTTGAAAAAGTGTGTCTAAGTTCAAAGTATGGGATCTTCTCCAGAAGGATGTATCACCTCTGTGTAGGGAAACGGCGTTTTGCCTCAGTTTACTGCTGTGCTTTCTCGTTTCTCCAGTCTCTTCCCCATCTCAGTCCACACTACCCATCATGTCGGCCGTGTGACAAAATGCAATCATTTACACTTTTGGTTTTATGTATACAAGTTCCCAATTATCCCAACCTAACATTTAGCATTTCCCAGTACAATAAAAAAGCATAGGTTTTTGTTCAACCGACAGTAGATACTGGTTTCCTTCTCTGAATCTCAAACATGCGTGAGGTCTTCGTGTCTTTTGTCTTTGCTGGCCAGACCGCATCATGATCCCTTAATCCTCTTGAATTCCTTAGGAGGTTAAAATTCAAAGACAGCTGCTGACACAGCAGTGGCCCTGACCACCTGCACTAACTGAATCCTCACCCTGAATACCAGACACGGGACGGAAAACCTGAGCTGAAATTCCAAAAATGCTTGGCTTTTATTTGACGTTCAACTGAGCTCTTCAATGACATAATTTTCCAAATGGATTTTCAATCTCTGTTTTTACTTGAGAGATTTTTGATGCGAACATAGCCATCCAACTTAATGACTAAGAGTGAGTGATAACACAGCAGGCACAGAAAATGCCCAAAATCTCCAAAAGGTATGGTTCATTTCAAATGTATTCATTTCACTACAGAATAAAACTGTTTATAGAGTAGACAAGCACACATTCCCATCCCACGTAATTAAACTATAACTCAAGTTTAACAATTTGATCTATAAAGGCAATTAGCTTCAGCAGAACTTGGAAATTGTTTGCTCTGACAGATTATGAAATGTGTCACAGGAAAGCATTCAATTTAATGTCTCAGAGTCACCATCTGAAGTGTAAACATGTTTTGAAGTTTTAAGTAGAATAAATACAGTAGTCACAAAGGTATGAACCCCCTAACAAAAATAGTAGAGCGAGTCAGAAGTACGTAGAATTCACTCAACATTTTACTTCCTAAGGCCTTTAAAACAAACATTTTGAGAAGACACTATTCCATTTGAAGGGCATCTTGAGTCATGGAGGACAGAAAGAAGAGAAAGCCAAGAGGATTTGATTACCGGAGGGAGGGAAGGGCCCTTTATATATTGGAGGACACAATTCTTGCCTTGAGGATATTTTCTTTTTGTCTAGACTGTTTTCAGAGTGGTCTTGCTCAGATCTGGGGTCATAGAATCATCTAAGATCATGCCCCTTTTCTATTCCACAGTATACCCTATAAACAGGACACAAAAGAAGAAATGCTTCTTCCAGAACATGAAATTAGAGTGTTTATTAGAACTAACACAAAAGAGATACACAAAATCTCTAATAACTAGTACTTTAAGTGCACTGTCCCATCAGAAAGGACACGTGCTGGAGCACAGCACTGGGAATGTCCTGAATCATGGGACATTCAGGGGCTCCAGCAATAAGCTAGGTCAAGGGCACGTGGCAAAAACTTTGTACTAACCAGTACAACAGTATATTGAGGGCTAACAACTTGTGCAAGAGCACCGAATAGAAGCTGTGGAAACACTCTTCAACCTTCATGTCCCTCACTAGCCCCTGCTGATGTATTCTAAGGTTTCTGGATTCAGAATGAACATCATTACTGGTCATGGTAGCTGCAGTGATCAAATCAAGAAAATAAAGTAACCAAATCTGCCTCAAACTGGAAGGTAGACTGTGTCCTAGGCAAGAGAGCCTGGTTAAACAGCCTAGTGGTGACTAAGGGTTCAGGACAATTTGCTCCAAAATATGGCACCTTGAGTTCAATATCACATATGGAATATTTCAAGCTGAAGGAGTCTGGGAAAAAAGCAAGGGCAGGAAGGTTGCCCTGACCTCTCCCCTGAGTCAGGTTACAAAACCCTCATGTGACAGGTGCCTTCCCCATGGGTAAAAGTAAGGAGAATCCTGATCTTTGAAGACAAAGGGATCCTGAGAAGAATCTTGACAAACAGTCCTCTCTAAGTTTCTCCCTGTGTCCTACGCTTACCTCTTCATCTTTGAGCCACGCTATTTCTTCACTCCTCATCAACTCTTATCATAAAAATACTCCAGTCTAGTGGTTTCTTTGGGCCTCCAATTCCATATGAAAGTTTCCATGTCATGTAAAACTTCTCTTAAATAGATGTGTATGTTTCCCTACCATTTATCTATTTGTTTAATTTTAAGACCCAGTTAGGAACCCTAAGAGAGCTGAGGAAAACTTTTACCTCCCCCACATAGCTAAAACATGTGGACACCACCGAGGAAAGCAACACATGAAGAGGAGTGTGCTTAGCGAAAGGCAAGGTTCAGAAAAACACATGGGAACGACACGTACATGCAAGTCAGAGATCGGAGAGTGGAGGGTGACAGAACTTTTGTCCACCAGTGAGAGAGGTGTGCTGTCATCACGAGGAATGATTTATCAGCCACGGCCACCTGAGTGAATTACGCTTTTGGACGAGCCACTTCCCTTGGCGTTAGGTGAAGAGGAAACATTCTCATGAAAGTGTGTTCTCAGGTGTCTTGACATCAGGAGGGATGGAGTCTGAATCTAAGATGTGTGTATCACAGTCCTGCATCTGGAGGAGACCCCCACAGACTGTAAAGTACCGGTCTGGCATTTGGGTCTATGTATTGGTTTTGGGTGACACCAGTATACTGAAAGTGTCCCTGGTGGCTCACTTGGTTAAGCATCTGACTCCTGACTTCATCTCAGGTCATGATCTCATGGTTCTTGGGATCAAACCCTGTGTCAAACTCTGCAGTGACAGCACAGAATCTGCTTAGGATTCTTTCTTCCTCTCTCTCTACCCCTCCCCTGCTTGTTTGTTCTCTCTCTCTCTCTCTCTCTCTCTCTCTCTCAAAATAAATAAATATTTAAAAAAATAAAAGTATGCTGAATATACATGTAAGGCCTGGTTTCTTTTCCTGCCAGAATGAAGTCCTGATCTTAAGTATGGTAAAATCTATTAAAATAATGTTACCTGGCAACCGTCGTTAGACACTGAAAAAGGTCCTGCCTTCCCACTACCACCTTCAGCCCCCTGTACCCATGGGACAGATCATGGTATCTTGGCTGACATGCACTACTAAAAGGAAAGCCAGAGCCACTGTCACCCCAACATCTAGAGAGCTTTTACCCACTTCATAAAAGTGTGTAATTCTGCCCGGGTTTACAAAATGGGATTGCTCTGAATGCCCAGGTGGGTAACATATCTGCATTTAAATGGAGTCATGTGGATTAAGGCTGCCTTCCACAGGTTTATTTCCCTATTGCCAACAATGGGGAAAAAGTGGTTTTTAAAAGAAAGCATCAGTTAAAATTCTACTAACTCTCCTGACCACAATATGAGCCACTATTTTACAGTAACTATAAAAACTTACTTTTACATTCCAAAGTTAACTCACATCATAAAAAAATAAAAATAACAGCTACTATTCGTTCAAGGCTTCCTACATGCTAGACAATGTGTGAAGAATATCTCCATCAGGACAGTGAGTGACTCACTGAGGTTGTATAGTCTCTATCTGACTAGAAAAAAAACTGAAGCTATCAGATACTGAGTAAACTTTCCAAGATTACCCAGCAAGGGAACTGTAGAGGCAGAATATGAACTCAAGTTTCCTTTAGAAAACTTACTCTCACAGATTAGCCTCCTACAAATCTTGCAGAGAATGTTTTTTACTTGAAATAAAAGAGAAAAAGAGAGGAAAAAAGAAAGGGAAGGAAAAGAAAGCAAAGCAAAGACAGAAAGACAGATGGGAGGGAGGAAGGGAAGGAAAGAAGAAGGTCATAGGTCATATTGGTAGTAATAATTATAGGGAAACTATTTAGACACAATCTAAATTTAAAATCTTGAATTTTATTATTGTTTAAAATGTTTATTTTAGAGACAGAGCATGCACGCAGGAGAGGGTGCTCATTTTTGGATGGTTGAAAACTTCTAAGCACCTGTTAGAAATACCTATGTATTCAATCTCATGCTTTCAGAGAATAAAAAGATTCAGATATGTGCTTAGTATTGTGGCTGCTCCATAATTATTCTGCAGATGTTAGAAATAGCTAAATAATTGTTTTTAGTTCTGATCCCTCATCTGAAAAATGGAGAGAATAATGAGGTTTTTTAGTAATTATCCAAAGGGCTTCTTGTAATGATTTAAGTTAATATATTTGAATGGTCTTTGTAAATTATATATGTGCTAGTAATACTAATTTATTAATGATTTTGTAAGCTGAATGTGTTTTTTGTCAAGGATATTTGTGTTTTAAATTTTTATTTATTTTTAAAAGAGAGAGAGAAAGAGCATGGGCAGGGGCGGGGAAGAGAGAAAAAAAGAGGGCATCCCAAGCAGGCTCCATGCTGTCATCATAGAGCCCTACCCGGGGCTTGAACCCATGAACTATGAGATCATGACCTGAGATGAAATCGAGAATTGCGTATTTAACTGACTGAGCTACCCAGGAGCTGCAAGGATATTTGTGTTTTAAAAATATCTTTAATTCAGTACTTTAATGCAAATTCAAGTTCATTCAATTTGACAAATGCTTGTTAAGTCCCTCTTGGCATAAGGCATTGTGGTGGTTACAGCTGGAGATAGAAGATAATAAAATATACATATGGGCTCTGTTCTCATTTTGGTGTAAGATCTACAAATAATGACAAGAAACAAAAGTTGGAAGTTAGATGCTGCCATTGGAAAAAACAAAAAAAAGTGTGCTATGGTAAAAAAGGGCTTTCTCTCTAGGTAACCAAGGGAAGGATAGTAGACAACTGGATTATCTAAGGAGAGACGGTGGCAAAAGAACATTCTAGGCTGACGGAAGAGCAGATGCACAGCATACAAGTGAAAAGCTATCTGGAACTGGAATGGAGGGGAGAGTGGGTGAGGGGTATTTAAACGAGCACCAGATCTCAGAGACCCTTAGAATGCCACAGCAAGGAACTGAAATACTATGCCATTGAGAAGGTTGAGATATTCAAGGTTTTGAGCTCAGGAGTGATCAGATGACATGAGTGTTTTAAAAATTAGTATCTAATGATAGAATTAAGACGCTGCATTAAAACTCAAGACTTCGGATACCTAGGTGGCTCAGTCGGTTGAGCATCCGACTTCGCCTCAGGCCATGATCTCATGGTTTGTTGTGTGTGTGGGGGGGGGGGGGTGGGGGGAGGGGGGGGGNCTCCACAAAAACCAACATGGTTCAGTGAATGGGGAGAAGAGCAGGTTTAATTTCAAAAAACTTTCTTGCAGGAAGATACCTGATGGTAGGTGTCGTCCTGGTGTCCATAGGATGCTGGACATGGCTGCTCAGCACCCACCGTATGGAAACCCAAGTAAGCGCACCATTCAGCATCTAGCTGTAGCTGCCCATTAACATCACCAGGGAGGTTTCAAGGGTTCTCCTACTTAGGCCTTCACCCAGATACATTAAATGAGCTCCCCTGGAGCAGTACCCCAGCATCTCTTCATGTTCTCCAAGTGATTCCCGTGGTCAGCTGTGGCCAAGGACCTGCACGCCATAGGGTGAGGCTTGGATATGACCTCACTAAAGGGTCATGTCCCCAGTAAAATGTATGGACAGTGACATTTGTAGATTTTTCTTCACTCTGCCTGTTGACACGGGTTAGGGGCACCTCTTGAAGGCATAGCTTGACTACTGCTTCCTCCAAGACTTCTCTTGGGGGGGGGGTTGTTAGAAGCTATACCAATCCTAATAGCATATGTGTGTTTATTTTTTAATGAAGTTAATGGAAGTACAAACAGGTCAAATAAGAGGAGGGGAGCCTGGGTGGCTCAGTCAGTTAAGCTCAGGTCAGTTAGGCTCAGGTCATGGTCTCACAGTTCTTGGGTACAAGCACCGCATCGGGCTTGGTGCTGACAGCGCAGAGTCTGCCTGAGATTCTCTTTCTGTCTCTCTCTCTCTCAAAATAAATAAACAAACTTAAAAAAAAAAAAGAGCTTAAGCAAGATGAAAGCAGACTCTGCTGTAGGAAATCTATGTTCAGCCATGTAAATGTCAGGTGATAGAGATCTAGTACATTGGTGACAAAGCACGGAATGACTCTTCTTTTGATGCTGAAGCACCAACTTTTCTTTAATTTTTTAAATAAGATTTAATGTTTACTTTTATGTAGAGAGAGAGAGCAAGGGGGGGACAGAGAGAGAGGGGAAAAAGAGAATCCCAAGCAGGCCACATGCTGTCAACACAGAGCCGGCAGGGCTCAAACTCACAAACCCTGGGATCATGACCTGAGCTGAATTCAAGACTCAACCCTTAACTTGGCTAAGCTGCCCAGGCACCCCTTGATGCACCAAGTTTTCTGATTTCGCTGCTAAGGGCTGGAGCTAACAGGGAAGGAGATCAACTTCCGGACAGCATGTGAGCGGTTCAATAGCAAACAATAAACACCACCTTGGGTCACAGGACAACACGTTTTGACAAGCATGATAAATGTCCCATTCTTAACAGCATTCACAGTGTGGAGGATTCATGAAGGTTTCGAGCCACCACCCTTATAAATAGCAAGGGTCTTGTACACAACAGTATTTTTCTTTAATCTGGAAATTTTATCCTCTTGAATATAAAGCTTTAAAACAAGACAGATTAAGATGGAAAGGGTTTTTTTCCCCTTGTTTTTGTTGTTTTTTTATTTCAAATACTTGGATGTTATTTTAACACTATCATTGATGCCTGAGAAGCCCTTACTAAGCACAGGATAGCTATAATGAGCTAATATTCCAGAACCGTGGTATGGACGGGTTTAGCTCTAAAAGAAATAGTGTCATTAGTGTACAAAATATCAAAACCAATTCTAAGCAGGACTTACACTTCATGAAACAAACGGACCCCAAGGCAAAGATCAACTAAGTTGTGAAACTGTACGCCTAGGACCTACTTAACACAGATTTAACACAGGCACCAGGTTACAAGGAGCCCAGGGTAAACCTCAGGCACAAGTTACACAGAACAATGAGGTACAACTTTTCTTTCCCTCCTAGAGGTTAAGCTTAAGGGGGTGCACTGAAGTGGTGATAAAAATAAATGAGTGCTTTTCAAAAGTGGTGCATCTCCAGAGAAAGAGGGCCAAGGAAGAGAGACTTGGGGAAAGGTAACTGACTGGTTTAACTTTGCACATAGTACACCAGAGACGGGCACACATAAATTTTGCCTGAAATTAAAGGCACTCAGGCTTGCAGGGGTCTGTTCTCAGAATATGCATGGTGAACACGATGGGATGTGCACATAGATTTGAAAAGCAGAGAAGTCAAAAAGCAAGCAGGACTCGACGTATGGAAACGCCGCCACAGTCTGAGCTGGGTGCTCTGTGGACAATCCCCAGATGCCACACTGGGGAACCACGGACAAAAAGCAATTCACAACATGTGGCTACATTTTAGTAATCAAATATACAGAGGGAACAGCCTTGGTTTGAAAAAGTCCCCTTTAAAGGGGCACCTGGGTGGCTCAGTCAGTTGAGTGTCTGACTCTTGATTTCAGCTCAGGTTCCGATCCCAGGGTGGTGGGATCGAGCCTCGTGTCGGGCTCCATGCTGAGTGTGGATCCTGCTTAAGATTCTCTGTCCTTCTAGGGGCACCTGGGTGGCTCAGTCAGTTAAGCGTCTGACTTAGGCTCAAATTATGATTTCACGGTTTCTAGGTTTGAGCCCTGTGTCACGCTCTGTGTTGACAGCTCGGAAGCCTGGGACCTGTGTTTTCTTTTTTTTTCCCCCCTTAAATAGTTTACTGTCAAGTTGGTTACCATATAACACCCAGTGCTCATCCCAACAAGTGCCCTCTCCTATGCCCATTACACTCTTGCCCGTCTCCCCCACCCCTATCAGCCCTCAGTTTGTTCTCGGCATTCAAGAGTCTCTCATGGCTTGCCTCCCTCCCTCTCCACCACTGTTTTTCCCCTTCTTCTCCCCCACAGTCCTCTGCTAAGTTCCTCCTAATCCACCTATATGTGCAAACATATGGTATCTGTCCTTCTCTGCCTGACTTATTTCACTCAGCATAACACCCTCCAGTTCCATCCACTTTGCTACACATAGCCAGATTTCATTCTTTCTCATTGCCATGTAGTATTCCATCATATAGATAAACCACATCTTCTTGATCCATTCGTCCGTTGATGGACACTTAGGCTCTTTCCATGTTTTGGCTATTGTTGAGAGTGCTGCTATGAACATTGGGGTACATGTGCCCCTATGCATCAGTACTCCTGTATCTCTTGGGTAAATTCCTAGCAGTGTTATTACTGGGTTTGTTTTGGATTCTTCTTCTCCCTCTCTCTTTGCCCCTCTCCTGCTCATGCTCTGTCTCCCTCTCTCTCAAAAATAAACAAATATTAAAAAAAATTAATAAAAAAGATTTTCTGTCCTTCTATCTGCTCCTCCCCACCACCTCGGCTCTCTAAAAAAGAAAGAAAAATTTCCAGTTCAGCCAAGCCATTATTTAAACTAGTTTATTTATTTAAACTAGTTAAATAAAGCAGCTTAAGTTTGGCAAAGTAGAGGTCCCCATCATGGGTGTTCAGTACAAAGTCTGATTGAACCACTGCATTCTCTTCTTCCTGCTTCTTCATCTGGTTGCCTCTATTGACAGGCACAAGGTAAGGTGGAAAATAGAGGCAATTTTCTGGAGTGCTTAGAAAAGTTGTTCTCTTGCTGGGTTGCGTATTGGAAATAAAATGTGAGCCCTGTGAAAGCACACACCTAAGAGAGGTTCAGATGCAGTGGCTGCCCCCACTCCCCATACATTCCCTTACTAGCAGGCAAGCCTTCTGCTGTACAAGATTGATGCCAATTCACTGAAAAGGAAAACATGCACACTCACCCGCCCACTCCCTCCTGCCCAATACACACACACACACACACACACACACACACACACACACACACACTGTCCCTCTGAATTTTGTGAAGCCCTTTCTCTGGGTCTGTGGTTACAGTTCCTACTGCCCATCAGGTGTGTACCCAGATTAGGTGAGGAGTTCCCAGGAACAATCATCTGGTGACCGAGAGCACACAGCCAGCCCCTGCAAGAATGCAGCATGCCTCAACGGCTTTGCTGCTCAGGTGCCGTTGCAAGTTTTGAGTTATAGTTTCAGTGTCTTCTGTTACTCACATCACCTCCCCAGGACAGACACAGTCTCAAAACCCTTTAAAAATTGAGATCTGATTCACCTACCATGAAATTCACCCCTTTTAAGCATACAGTTCAGTGGTTTTAGTGTATTCGCTGAGCTGTGCAGCCATCCCCATTACCTAATTCCAGAACATTTCCATCCCCACCCCCCCCCCAAGAAACCACACCCATTAGCAATCTCTCCCCATCCTGCCTTCCCCCAGCCTTTGGCAACTGATGATGTACTTTCTGTGCTACGGATTTGCCTGTTGTGGATGTTTCATACAAACGGAGCCATTCAATATGTGGGCTTTTGTGCTGGACTTCTTTCTCTTAGCATGCTTTCGAGGTTTTTATGTGTATCATGGCCTGAATATGCACTTCACTTTGTTGTTGTTGTTGTTGTTATATCAAGTGGACAGGAGGATGTAGGAAAGTATAACTTCCTGTATTTCCTCCACACCTTTGGTGATTAGTTGGTAAAAAAAAAAAAAATCTGGTGTACATTTTGTTTACTTTAATCTAATACATTCCAATGACCAAATCTTATCATCTACTTTATACTCCTTTTTCCTTTGGGACACTATCCCTTATGTATTTTAATCAATCAGAACTACTTTTTCATAATTTAAATGGAACTCTAAAGCTCTTCTAACAATTAGTAATAATTATCAAGATTTTTTTTTCTGTTTAATCTGTAAGATACTCCCACATTTCCACACAACACGTTTCTGTTGTTACTATGTGATTTTTACTTTTTTGTATTGTTTATGGACTTTGTATTATGCCCTGGCCTCACACAAACCCACAGGCGTATCATTTCCTTCCTCCAGTCCCCTGACATTTGGCATTAATTTCTATGGTTTTTATAATGTTCTGACCATATAAAATATTATTTTCAGGGTAGCTTCAGCATGCCCAGCTGTTCAACTTTGCTTTCCCCGAAGTTAACAATTTCATTTCTGATTTTCTAGGTTGTCCGTATTCCTACCACAAATTTGCCCAGGTTCTTTGCCCGCAGCGTAAATCTCCACTCAGTGTGTCCACACGCATCAAATACTCCCTAACTCCATCTTCTGCTTGGTTCCAGCCTTCCTGGAGCCCTTCATCCCACCACGGAGCTCCCTACCATTGCCATCTGAGCCTCTGCTACCACGCTAGACCCTTCCACTCGCATTCCCTGGACTTCTGCTCTTCTGGTGTGCCGTCTCTGCAGATTTCCCTTTATCGGTTTTCTCACTCTTCTTGCTGGAGTGGACTCGGTGGGGCCTCCCTCACAGGGGTGAGTGGGAGACACATTGGTGCATGCTACACGTTTTTGAAAATGGCCACACACGGTGATAGTTTCTCTAGATACAGATTCTTGATGCAACAGCAAACACAAGCACTGCGTCACTGTTTTCCAGGCTCTAATGTTAATCTGGGGAAAGTTTAGCATCCTCTCTGTCTAGATTCTAAAACTTCTTGATGTGGTTTCTTGGTGTAGGTCTTTATTTTGCATTGAATAATCACGAGAGGTTTTTTTTGCCCTAATTTCTACAGCTTTACTGAGGTAGAGTTGGTGTACAATAAACTGCACATATTTAAGTGTAAACTCTGATGAGTTTGCATATGCATGTACCCATGACAGCATCATTGTGTTGAGGATGATAAATTGATCATCTCCAAATGCATGTGTCTTCCGTCGCTATTGATCACTTTGTATTTTCCAGGATTTTATACGAATGGAGTCCAAGAGTTTGTACCTGTGTTTGCTTCTCTTATTCCTCTCAGCATCATCTGTCTGAGATTCAGTCATGGGGTGGTACACACCCCTGGTCTGTTCCTTTCCATACTGAGTAGTATCTCATGGCACAGATACACTACAATTTGTTCATCCATTCATTTGCTGATGGACATGTGGCTTGTTTCCGTTTTGGCTTTACAAATAAAGCTACAATGGACATTCACATTCAAGCCCTAGTGTGGCATGTGCTCTGGTGTCTATTAAGGAAATACTTAAGCTAAAGTGACTAGGCAGGGTAGTGGGTGTGTGTTTGACTTTCTAAGAACCTATGCAATTCTTTCCCGAGTGGTTGTGCCATTGTGGTTTCTCATCAGCTGGGCAGGAGAGGTCTTCTGTTTCTTATCTTTGCCAATACTTGACA
Organism: Crocuta crocuta; assembly: GCF_008692635.1. NCBI lineage: Eukaryota > Metazoa > Chordata > Mammalia > Carnivora > Hyaenidae > Crocuta > Crocuta crocuta. Next base: position 4,538,614 of record NW_027528640.1, read on the forward strand.
TGGTTCATCTGGCTCAATGTTAGCCATTTTAATGTGTTTACAGGTAAGTTACATTGTAGTTGAAATTTGCTTTTCCCTAAAGACCAATAAACTTCTCACATTATTTACCATCCACATGCCAATTCAAATTTTGTGCCAGACATTTGAAATGTGTTCTTTGGTCTTATTTTTGAACATGAAGAGTTCTTTACACATCTAGATATAGGAATTTTTTTTACATATTTTGCAAATATTTTTTCACAGTCTGTCTTGCCTTTTAATTTCTGTAACACTTTTTTCAAAAAAATAATGTCTAAGTAACTTTTTCTTTTATAATGTGCTTTCTGTATTTTTGTTAATAGATTTGCCAAACTCACTGTCACCAAGATTTTCCCATTTTCTTCTAGAAGTTTCATGGTTTTAGCTTTTACATATACGTGTATGACCCGTTGAAACTTATGTATGTAATGCATGGTACAACTCAATTCATTTATGGCTTATGAGTATCTAATTGTTCCAGCATCCTTTGTTAAAAAGATAATCCTTTCCTCATTGAATTAACTTATACCTTTGTCAAAATTATTTACACAGACACACATAGACACACAGACACACACACACACACACACACCTTTCTATATATGGGAGCCATAAATACTTAAGAGAGCCTTTTTAAAAAATTTTTTAAAAAGTTAAAAAAACTTTTTCTTGAGAGAGAGACAGACAGACAAAGCAAGCATGAGTGAGGGAGGGGAAGAAAGGGTTACATAATCTGAAGCAGGATCCAGACTCCCAGCTGTCAGCACAGAGCCTGATGCAGGGCTTGAACCCACCAAGGGTGAGATCATGACCTGAGCTGAAGTCGGACGCTTAGCTGACTGAACTACCCAGACGCCCCTATGAGAGAGTCTTTATATTTCTTGTCTCTTGTTTCAATTTTACTGATCTTATATAGCTATCTTTACACCCAATACCATGTTGACTTAGTTATGGACACTCATGAAGTCAGTTAGTCTAAGTCCTTAAAATCTGTTCTTTTTCAAAGTTGTTTTGGTTATTCTAAGTGTTCTAAATTTTCACATAAATTTTAGAAATCAGCTTCTCAATTTCTACAAAATATATTACTGAATTTTTTTTTGGCATTGCAATGAATCTTTAGCTCAATGTGGGGAAAACTGGCATTTCAGCAATATTGTGTTATGTAACATATAAATGCATTTCAATGGTTGGCTTTGTAAGAAATTTATCTCAATATTTTGTAATTTTTCACTATATAGTTATTGCATATTGTTGTCAAACTTTTCCTAAAATATTTCACGTTTTTGATCCTTTTGTAAATGGCATTGTTTCTAAATCTCAACTTCTGATTATTGCTAGTATACAGAAATGAAAGTAATTTTTGTATATTGACCTTGTGTCTTGCTAAACTCAGACTCTTTTATTAATTCTAGTAGTTATATTGTTGATTTCTTAGGATTTCCTAAAGAATGCTGTCATCCATGAATAAAGACAGTTTTATTTTATCCCTTCTGATTGATATTAACTTTTATTTCCTTTTCTTGCCTACTGCCTTTGTCAGGATCTTCATTAGAATGTTGAATAAAAGTGCAGAAAGATGACATTCTGGTCTTTTTTCTCATATTGGAAAGAGAGCATTTATTATTTTACTGTGAAGTATGATAGCGGCTATAAGGCTTTGTATATATATTTTAATTGGGTTGAGGACATTCCCTTCTTTGCTTCGTTTTCTGAGATTTCTTTTCTATAGTGGATGCTGTATTTTTTTCTAACGCTTTACTGCATCTAATGAAGCAATCGTATATTTTTTTCTGCTTTTATGTTATTAATATGGTCAATTAAATTCATTGATTTCTGGATGTTAATTAAACCAATATTCTCTCTGAGATAAACCCACTTAGTTGTGACATATTACTCTCTTCATGTGTTGTTGCACTTGGCTTGCTAAAATCTTAAGGATACATGCATTTATGTTCATGAGGAATATTGGTCTACAGCATTCTTGTCCTGTGAGGTGTCTTTGGAGATTTCGTATTAGTTTCAGAATTTTCCATTTTGGGGAGATTTTATGTGTAATTGGTATTTTTTCTTCCTTAAATATTTGGCATCCACCAATAGCAGTCTGGAGTTTTCTTTGTGGAGATGTTGTTACTAAAAATTCAGTTTACTTAACAGACATAGGGTCTCTTGAATCTAGAAATATCTATTGCTCATCTCTGGGAAATATCTGTGAATTATCTTTGATAAAGCTCCTCTCTGCATTTTCTTTGCTTTCACCTTCTAAAGCTCCTTTTGTTTGAGTTATTTGAGATTCTAGCTGGATTTGCTGATTTTCTTGCCTACATTTCTTCCAATTGCCAGTCTCTGTCTTTTGATTCTATGTTATGTAAATTGGTTTCTGGCCCCATCTTTTTACTCTTTTGAACTTTCCGTTTATGATATTCTGTTTCTAATAGTTGATGAGGATGGTAGAGTCTGCTTCCTATGTAGACTTCCAGATAAACATTTCATTTTCAGTCTTAGCCATTTCCCATGTACAGAAGTACTTTCTTCCAATGCTGCTGGCTTTGCTGGGTGGTAGTAGAGATTTCTTTCTCTTCATCTGAGCCTCTCCTTTTCTGTTTCCACTCATTCATCATCTGTTCTGAGCTTCCAAAATTTTGTTACTGTACTCTATCATTCTTTAGTCTCTTGGTTTTTATATAGAGCTTTTTTATTTAATGCAGCTTCAAGAAGTAGCAACAGTCAGGCAACAACAGATGTTGGCAATGATGGGGAAAAAGAGGACCCCTTTTGCACTGCTGGTGGGAATGCAACCTGGGGCGGCCACTCTGGAAAACACTATGGAGGGTCCTCAGAAAATTAAAAATTGAACTACCCTGTGAACCAACAATTGCACCACGAGGTATGTATCCAAGTGATACAGGTGTGCTGTTACAAAAGGGCACATGCACCTTGATGTTTTTAGTGGTGCTAGTGACAGTAGCCAAAGTATAGAAAGAGCCCAAATATCCATCAATGGATGAACGGATAAAGAAGGTGTGATTTATATGTGTATATATATACATATATATATACGTATATATACACATACATGCATATACATGTATATGTGTATACATACATACATATATGTGTGTGTATACATACATACATACATACATACATACATACAATGGAGTATTACTCGGCAATCAAAAAGAATGAAATCTTACCATTTGCAACAGTGTGGATGGAACTGGAAGGTATTATGCTAAGCGAAATTAGCCAGAGATGGACAAATATCATATGACTTCACTCTTATGAGGAGTTTAAAAGAACAAAACAGATGAACAAATGGGAAAGGAAGCAAAAATAATGTAAAAACAGGGAGGAGGACAAAACATAAGAGACTCAAATATGGAGATCAAACAGAGGCTTGCTGGAGGGGTTGCGGGAGGGATGGATGGATGGGCTAAACGGGTAGGGGGCATTAAGGAATCTACTCCTGAAATCATTGTTGCACTATATGGTAACTTGGATGTAAAATTAAAGATTAATTAATTACAAAAAGAAGTAGCAACAGTAAGCATGCATAAACATTCCACCATATTCAGCTGGGTGTCTTACAAATTACCCTGATGGGTGTCTGAATAAAGATCCAAATACTCACTGGAATCCCCACTTTTACTGGATTACTAATTCCATCCGTGATTCCAGGTAGACTCTAGGGTATCTGATCTTGTACAAAATGACCCATGAAAAAGAACCTGATAGTAGGAAGGGTGTAATTCCAGTAGGAACTTCCTAAAGAAATTATCTTTAGGTTCCTATAACATATGTCCATGCCTTCTTCAGACAGAAACCATTTCCAGGAACTATTCAAGTTTGCTTCAGCAACTTCTTCCACTATTCTTGACTCGTTAACCAACTATGCCCACCTCTTGTCTTTTCCATTCCCCATGTGTATACTAAGGAAACATAACGAATATGTTTTGGCTCTCCTGTGACTTGACAATTTAGATCGATGCAGTTATGGAGTCAGATGTCTGAGTCAACTTTGACTTTCTTCCCATGTCTTTAATTAGGTACCAAATCCTGCCAATTCAGCCTCTTGGGGGTCCCTCAAAATGCTTCCTCTTCTTTTGTTCCATCACCACTGACTCAGGATATGCATCGTTTCCTACCTGAACTGAGACAACCGGTGCCTTTGGTGCCTCCAATCTTCTTGCTTTAATCTATGACCCATACTGCGGGAGCCATTTTGCCAGCACCAAACCTGGTCCTGTTTATTCCCCAGTTCACCAAGAGCTGCCAATTGCTGACAGGGAAATAAAAATTATTTAACTGGTATACAGTCTTTAAATGCAATCCCAGGGCTTACTTGGCTCCTGTTCTTCCCCAACCAACACCCTGCACACCAGCTACATCGAACTGCTTGTGGAGTCCCAAACATGCCACATTTTATTCTGTTCTACCTCTGAGTTCATACATATGTTTTCATCTCTGTGGAATGCCATTCCTTAACTGGGTCATTTCATGAAACCTCACTATGTTCTACAGTACGCAATCCAGTTCTTTCTTCCCTGTGCTTCCCTAGCATTTCTGGTCTCTGTAACCTTATGACTAATTAACATGTCTGTGTTTCTGGACTGTCAGCTCTTTAGAAAAGTAACTGTGTTTTGTCTTTAGTATGGCTATGAGCTAGCACAAAGCCTGGTACTAAGGCACCTAACAAATATATAGAATGCAGAATTCATGAGAACCTACAGGTATCTCACTCTGTATATATATTACCTGATTTATTCCACCTGTTTCCAGTGGTACCGGGAACTACAGACTGAACACTTGAAAAATTTAAAGAATAAAGATGACTATACAAGAGTATAAAACCATGTTGTGACTAGAATTGGCATGTATCAGTGATCTAGTGGTAAAAGTCAATGTTAGATAATATAAATTTTCCTTAGAAGTTAGGACACCAATTCTACAAAAATACGAATGTAAATACCTGAAATATGTTCTTCACTGATCCATAGTGGAATACAGAATTAATGGAATTCCTACCATAATATACCAGGTTATGTAAATTATATAATTAATACACATATTATGTTACTGAAGTATTGACTATACATAAAGTGGAGATTCTAAGAAACGACATGGAATTGGGCAGTAAGAACAAGCTCTATCACGTTCCCATCTTCTATCATCTCAGCTCCAATCAGCAGAATAAAACTTAAGCCAGCATTAAGTAGGCTATACTTCAGGATGTCTCCAATCTGGCTAGACATCTGAATCATCCAAGGAATTTCTTTATCCTGCCACCATTATCACCATCATCATCATCACCACCACCACCACCACCACCACCACCACCACCGCCACCACCACCACCACCAAAGTAATGCATGCAGTTTGATACAAAATGCTTACAATGCAGATTACAGAGAACATAAAGTATAGTTATATAATATGAACTATACCTTATGGTATAAATTAAAATTTTAAATTATAGAGTATAAATGGCCCAACTCTCTGACTTGACTCCTATTTATTAAAGAACATATTCAAGAGTTTCTTTCTAATTCTTTTAGGTATTTATACATCTATCCACCCATAACCCACCACCCATCCCACATACACATACAAAGATACACATATTTATTTTTTCAAATACAAATGGAAATAGGCTGTATGTACTGGTCTGAAAGTGCTCTCTTCACTTACAAGGGATCTTGGGCATCCTTCTGTATCAGTGCATAGAGAGCTACATTATTTCTCATTCTTTTTAATGATTAAGTATTATTCCATTCATTTAGAAAGCACCTTCTGAGAAGCTACCATATCCCTGGCACCATGCCAAATATAGGAGTGTGGCCCCAGACCTCCATCACACCCCATGTGCACCATTAAAGTCCATCTGTAGTTTCATCATCCAGAGAATTAAGTTCAAAATAGAATATCCTTCAAGGCCACCTTTGGAATTCTCAAGCCTCAGGTCACCCCTCCTTGCTTTAAATTTTTCCTCTGTAACATGAGTAACTCCTTTCTCCCTATACACCTTGGGTCTGGCCAGTAGGTGTCTGTATCATGATCCTGATGAACAGCCTCGCTTGGGGTCCACTAGCTCTGAGAAGTGCCGCTGTAACTCATATGTTCATGTAGTCATTCAGTTAACATATACTTACAAGGCAGGCACTCTGCTGACCACTAGAAATCTCAAGATAAAAAGATTTCATCTTTGCTTTTAAAGGAGAGAATGTCTCATGGAGAGACAGCTATGAAACACCAAGGAATAATGAATGACCATAGATAACAATTTTGTTTACCATAAGCTAGTCTATTTCATATATATATGATTTCATTTATCCCTATAAATTTACCTAAGTGTCACCCTAATTTACCTAAGGTAAATAAATATCGGAACCTGAGGCAGAGAAGTCAAGCAACCTAATAAATATACAAAAATATATTTCTGCTAGCACATACCATATGAGATTTATTATTATTATTATTTCTGACTTTCCTCCTCTCTCCACTATTTGCCTTTGTGGGGACGCTCTGAACTCCGGAGCCTCTGAAAGGCAAGTTACAAGAGTTTAGAACTTAGCTATAGCCAGAGGCCATTCAGTTCAGAGAATTTTTCTTGCTTGACTCTCTGGGGCCTAGATAATTCTTCAAACCCAAACACTGTCTATCTTGGGCAGTAACCCCAACTCCTCACTTTAAGCATGAGCAAGATGAGGAAGATTAACCCATTCAGATAAAGTCTAAGGCTAAGATAATTAGCTACAACTCTTCTTATTCTTCCCCCCAAAGCAAATAATTTTATGGTGCTTTAATTTGCTTCTTTTATGAATGACTGAGAATTCTGCATCCCACAGGTCCAGAGCATATAAGGTGCTGAGTAAGACAGCCTTTGCATTTTCTCCAGCCCGACTGCAATTTAGATGTGCTGCTTCCTGAATATATGCCCCTCCCTTCCCTCTTCTTAGAGCATGAAGTTTAGAAAAACTTGCAATTGGTAATTATTTCTCTGCCCTTTTGTGATGTCAATCTTCTCTTAGCCTTTGGCTGGTTTCACAACTTAGGAATGTCTTTCTCAAGAAACTGAGAGCCAAAATCTTCTCGATTTACCTCCATCTAGCACAATTTTTCTCTAACAGTGTTAAACACAAAATCATCAATCAGGACATCGACCACCCATTCCCCAGGAGAACATGGAAGAAACGAGGTTACATTTCATAAGACTTGACAGTCCGGAGATTTTTTCTTTTCTTTTTTTTGGCTACATGCCTAATTTGTCATGATGAAGGACCATGACAGCCTCAGAGAACTATATAGTCAGTTTCCCTTTAAAATATAATTCATTCTATGTCAATGGTGTAGAACAGGAAGCATTTGTATCTTGTTATATGAAAGATGGACATATCACTAGAAAGAAAAATCTTTTCAACCAATTCTAAATTCACCTTATAAATATTCAAGTTTCCCCTAAATGTGCTTGCACTTTAAATTTTGAAAGTACAGGATATCATTTCTTAAGTGTTTTTGAAACACAAAAAAATGAGGACAATTTCTTACCCATTGATAAAGAAATTTCTACCAAAGCAAGGACCAAAATATGGCCCAACACCACCTTGCATGAGCCATTAATAGGTCTCTGGGGTTCATGGTTTAATAATTTCACCCTACATGGAACAGCTGGGTGGCTCAGTCAGTTAAGCAACCAACTTGATTTCCGCTCAGGTCACGATTTCATGGTTCCTGAGATTGAGCTCCACATCCCGTTCCAGTCTGTGCTGACAGTGTGGAACCTGCTTGGGATTCTCTGACTCTTTCTCTCCGCCCTTTCCCACCTTCTCAAAAATAAATAAAGCATTTTGAAAAATGATAATGTCACCCTAGAAAACACTAAATATTCTAGAAAACATGTTCTACGTTACACCTAGTTGATCTCTACTGAATTTGAAATAACAAATATGGATGACCAAAGAATACTTTCAATGAAGCAAATCAATGCTCGAATTAGAATATTCTAATAGGATATTTCTGGACTAGAATATTGTCCAGAAAGTAACAGAGAGGTACATGTATAATGTACTGAGTTTCCAAGAGATAATTTTTTAGGCTTCCTAATGTTAATACTTAAAAATACATAAAAGCGGTATGCAACTGGGAAGTTCTGTTTTCTTGCGGTTATAGAAACAGGTAACTTCCAAGGCTGCTGTAAATGTTCCTTAAGCTATGCCGCTCGCCTCAGCCCTGCATCTCAGGAGACCTCTCCGTTACGTACTTTGTATCTCCATTCCTCTGGATGATTAATAGGCACTTCATAATCATATGTGAAGTTGAAGTTGATACTCCATCAAACTCTGTTTTGCCTCTACCGGCTCCCATGTCAAAAAATGGTACCTCTTGTTTACCTCGAACCCCCATACCCTGGAATTAGTCCTGATTCCTCTTTCCCTGGCATCTCATGAGCAAGAACTATGAGCGCTAGTTTTTAAATATTCACCTAATCCAACAACTCCTCATCATAACCCATCTACCCAAGCCATCATCAGGTCCATTTAGACCCATGAGAGTTAATTATTACTATTATTATGTTTAAATAATGGGAAGGAGCAAGATTAGACATTACAAGTGGTAATAAGTCAAATAAGAAATTCATGCTTGTTCTCTCTTAAGACACCTGTTTCCAGGAGAAGCAAAGGAGCATCTGCAGAAGATGAGCTCAGTAATAAGAACAAAGCCAATGTTGGGATTAGGGGAGTATAGGCCCCAGGTGATGGGGGTTAGGAGGAAAGTATTTTACCATCAAAAGAAAAAGGAGGATATTTTTGTTGACTCGTCCATGTCTGCAGTTCCAGCCCTCGTTCCAGCCAGTGGCACATATTTTTGAGAAGTAAAATACTTGGAGAGGACAATAAATCCACATGTAGATTTCTGGCAAAACACCCACAGGCTCATTTACACCATCTGATCTATCCAGCCCAGAACTATGTAGCAGGAAAAATCAATTCTAAAAATAAGGTCTGGATGTCTCCCTAAAGGCACCAACTTAAAGGAAGAAGCTCTTTGCAAAATTTTACTTCCGGCTGCTTTGCAAACTCTAGCAGACAAAACCTCTCCACCAACACTAATGAACACACACTAATCATGTCACACTTCGCTCTGGGCGGTCAGCATTCTAAAATTAAGTGCCGGCTCCTACTTGCTACACAGGATAGAGCTCAAAGAACTGTCTAACACCGACAGAACAGATTTTCCTGCCTGAACCAAGCATGGGAAGAGTGCGACATTGGGGTAATAAATACGTCCAGAAGGGACACAACAGACGGACTAAGGCGGAAAGTCTTTAATAGTCAGACTGCAGCTGCCACGTTCGGCATTTTTTTTTTCCCGCGAGCACTCATTATTGCCGTGTTTTAGGAGTACTCTTGAGCTTGGTCCTAAAACCAGGCTAATGACACTGGTCGCAAGGCATGGTGGGTAATGGGAGCAGCCTTCCGCATGAAATATTTACACCTGTGTTTTCACCAGTGCTTACTATCAATAGTAGCAAGTGGCGGTGGGAAGGCCAAGGGCTCATGTGGATTTTGTGAGCTCTCCCAGATGTTCTTGTAGATTCTTCTATGTTCTGGGTTAAGTGGGGGACAGGCGTGTATATTTGGGAAAATGAAAACAAATAAAATGCTGTGATTCTGATGTTCCCGGAGTGAAAACTACTCTTAGGCTGATTCTGACGCACTTATTGTCATGATTATGAGCCGTGCGCTTTTGCCCAGAAAATATTATTCATCAGGTTCTTGTAACGTATTGGGACACAGCCACCTCCAACTTCATGTGTTGTATCCATGGCTGTTTCTGTGCTTCCGATGGCAAAGCTAACAGCTGCACCAGAGACTGTAGGGCCTGCAAAGCCAAAAACATGTATTGTCTTGTCTTTGAGGAAAAAATTGGCTGAGCCCCATTCAGCTGAGTGGGCAAGTCAGGAATTGTCACGGCTCTCATACTTCTAAGCCTTCTGTATGTTCAGTATTGTTCTTCCCGTGTTGATGACTCAGGGGTCTCCCAGACTCCCCTCCTTTCAGACTTTGCTTGAAGTCTGGCCAAAACCATATTTCCACCAGATTATGAATCTTATTACATGTTGGAAATCTTTTTTTTTAAACCGAAAGTCCAACTCAAATTCAAAAAATAACACTTAGGAGAATCTGAATGCAAGAAATGCAGAAAAAGCTGAACAGTGAACAGATGTCTTCCAAGGTCTCGAGTGGAAATTATAAAATGAGTTGGATGTTCCTTATCAGTAAAAATAACATTTTTCTGCCTCCTCCATCCTGTTCTTTGCACAATGGTTGGTAAACACCCAAACACATTGATTTAGAGGTCTTCATTATGGAGGAACTGAGAAATAATTTCTGGAAGGAGCCTTAATAAAGCATTCCTAAGAGGCATTGCCTTTATTAGTTCTTAAGTGACATCAGCACATTGTATAAGACCCAAATTCCACACTGCAACATATAGAATTTCCTAGGAATGTAAGTATTAGTGAAAAGAAAAGGTTCAGGATGTAGAAAACAGTTTAAGCAAAACCTTGTAATAAGTTTGTCTATGTACTCATTTTAGACATAAAGACACCTGCAGATTCAAAGTGAGGGGGTAGAGAAACATCTATTATACAAATGGAGGTCAAAAGAAGGCCAGAGTAGCTACACTTATTTTAGACAAAATAGACTTTCAAACAAAGAAATGTAACAAGAGAAAAGAAAAACACTATATAATAATAAGGGGACATTCCAAAAGAAGATATAACAATTATAAATATTTATGCACCCAACACGGAGCACCTGAATACATAAAATCAGTTAATAACATAAAGGACCTAATTAATGATAATACATTAATAGTAGGAGACTTTAGTATTTCACTTACAAAATGGACAGATTATATAAGCAAAAAATCAACAAGGAAACAATGGCTTTGAGTGACATCAGGACAGATAGACATAGCAGATTTATTCAGAACATTCCATCCTAAAACAGCAAAACGCACATTTTTTTTCAATTGTACATTTTCCATAACACATACTATTATCAGCCTACAAAACCAGCCTCAACAAATTCAAGAAGCTCAAAGCCATAGCATGCATCTTTACCAACCACAAAACTATGAAACTAGAAGTAAACCACAAGAAAAAATATGGAAAGACCACAAAAACATAGAGGCTAAATAGCATGCTACCTAAAAATGAATGAGTCAACCAATAAATAAAAGAAGAAATAAAAAAGTACATTGAAACAAATGAAAATAAAAACACAACAGTCCCAAAACCTTTGGGATGCAGTAAAAGCGATCCTAAGAAGGAAGTATATAGCAATAAAGGCCTACCTTAAAATCAAGAAAAATCTCAAACAACCTAACCTTGCACCTAAAAGAGCCAGAAAAAGAACACACAAAACCTAGAAACAGAAGAAGGGAATAATAACGATTAGAGCCAAAGTAGGCAATAGAGAAACTAAAAAACCAAAACAAACAAACAAAAAAAAATCTGATAGAATAGATCAATGAAACTAGAACCTGGTTCTTTGAAAAACAAAAACAATAAAACTGATAAACTTTAGCCAGATTTATCAAAAAGAGAAAGGACTCAAATAACTAACCTCACAAATGAGAGAGGAGAAATAACAACCAACACCACAGAAATACAAATAAGAGATTATGAAAAACAATATGCCAACATATTGGACAACTTAGAAGAAATGGATAAATTCCAAGAAATATATAACTTCTCAAACCAAATCAAAAGAACAGAAAATTTGAATAGACTGATAACCAGCAAAGAAATTGAGTCAATAATGAAAAAACTCCCAAGAAACCAAAGTCCAGGACCAGATGGCTTTACAGGTGAATTTTACCAAACATTTAAAGAAGAATTAATACCTATTCTTAAACTCTTCCAAAAATTTGGAAAGGAAGGAAAACTTCCAAACTCATTCTATGGGGCCAGCATTACCTCAACAGCAAAATCAGATAAAGACACCAATAACATAGCGAACTACAGGCCAATACCCCTGATGAACCCAGACATAAAATTCTCAACAAAATAGGAGCAACCCGAATCTAACAATACATAAAAAAAACCATTACCATGATTGAGTGGGATTTATTCCTGGGATGCAAGCATGGTTCAAAATTTGCAAATAAATATGCATCACATCAATAAAAGATAAACATCATATTATTTCAACAAATATGGAAAAGGCATTTGACAAAGTATAACATCTATTCATGATAAAAACCCTCAACAAATTTGAGTTGGAGGGAACATACATATATACATATATAATAAAACCCATATATGAAAAACCCACAGTTAACATCATCCTTACTGGGGAAAATCTTTTCCTCTATGGTCAGGAACAAGACAGAGATATCCATTCTCACCACTTTTATTCAATACAGTACTGGAAGCCACAGCAATCAGACAAGAAGAAATAAAAGGCATCCAAATTGGTGAGGCAGAAGTAAAATTTTCACTATTTGCAGACGACATGATACTCTATATAGAAAAGGTGAGAGACCACCAAAAAACTACTAAACCTGATAAATGAATTCAATAAAGTTGCAGGTTACAACAGAAATCTGTTGCATTTCTATACACCAACAATGAAGTGGCAGAAAAAGAAATTAAGAAAACAATCCTATTTACAATTGCACCCAAAATAATAAGATACCTAGGAATAAATGTAACCAAAGAGGTGAACAATTTATACCATGAAAATTATAAAACACTAATGAAAGAATCTAAAGACAAAAGAATGGAAATACATACCATGCTCGTGGATTAGAAGAATAAAGATCATTAAATTGTCTATACTATCCAAAGCAATCTACATTTAAACATTTTTTAATGTTTTTTTTTTTTTTTGATAGAGAGAGGTAGAGAGGCAGAGCATGAGTGGAGAAGGGGGAGAGGAAGGAGGGACACAGAATCTGAAGCAGGCTCTGAGCTGTCAATACAGAGCCCAACAACAGGGCTCAAACTCACCAACTGTGAGATCATGACCTGAGCTGAAGTTGGACACTCAACCGACTGAGCCATTCAGGCATCCCAGCAATCTACATGTTTACTGCAATCCCTATCAAAATACTAACGGCAGTTTTCACAGAACTACAACAAACAATCATAAAATTTGTATGGAACCACAAAAGACCCCAAATAGCCAAAGCAATTGGGGTGGGGGGGAGGGCGGAAGCAAAGCTGGAGGCATCGCAATTCTCACTTCAAATTATGTTACAAAACTAGTAATCCAAAGAGTATGGTACCAGCACAGAAAATAGAGGTCAATGGAACAGAATAGAAAATTCAGAAATAAACCTACAATTATATGATCATTTAATCTTTGACAAATCAGGAAAGAATATCCGATGGCAAAAAGACAGTCTCCCCAACAAATGTTGTTGGGAAACCTGGACGGCAACATGCAAAAGAATGAAACTGATCATCTTCTTACACCATTATACGAAAATAAATTCCCAAAATGGATTAAAGAACTAAATGTGAGGCCTGAAACTATAAAAATGCTAGAAGATAGCATAGGCAGTAATTTTTCTGACATCAGCTATACCAATGTTTTTCTACATATGTCTCCTGAGGAAGGGAAACAAAAACAAAAATAAACTATTAGGATTTCACCATGATAAAAAAGCTTTTGCATAGTGAAGGAAACAATCAACACAACTAAAAGGCGACTTACAGATGGGAGAAGATATTTGCAAATGATGTATATAATAAAGATCCAAACTCTATTAAAATTTGATGCAAATCAACACCTCAAAATACAAATAATCCAATCCAGAAATGTGCAGGAGACATGAATAAACATTTTTGAAGACTTCAACAAACACACGAAAAGATGCTCCACCTCACTTATCAGGGAAACGCAAGTCAAACCACAATGAGGTATCACTTCACACCTGTCAGAGTGGCTAAAATAAAAAACACAAACAGCAATAAGTGTTGGTGACGATGTGGGACAAAAGGAACCTTCCTACAGTGTTGGTGGGAGTGCAAACTGGTGCAACCACCGTAAAAAACAATATGAAAGCTCACAAAAAGGTAAAAATTCAACTACCCTATGATCTAGTAATTGCATTACTGGAGACATTTCCTAATTCACAAGGATACATGCACCCCAGTGTTGATAGTAGCATTATGTACAATGGTCAAATTATGGAAACATAATGATGTTTAATGATGTGGATGTTTTGTCCATCCCCAGATGGATGGACAAAGAAGATGTGGTTTGTATATATAAGGGAATATTACTCAGCCATAAAAAAAGAATGAATTCTTGCCATTTGCAATGATATGGATGGAGCTATAGAGTACTGTGCTAAATGAAGTAAGTCAGAGAAAGACAAATAACATAATTTGACTCATGTTGAATTCAAGAAACAAAACAAATGAATGAAGGGAAAAAAGAAAGAGGCAAACCAAGAAACACACTTTTTTTTTTTTTTTAAAGAGACAGTGTGAGCAGGGGAGGGTCAGAGAGAGAGGGAGTCACAGACTGAAACAGGCTCCAGGCTCTGAGCTGGCTGTCAGCACACAGCCCGACGCGGGGCCCGAACCCACAACCGCGAGATCATGACCTAAGCGAAAGTCGGACGCTTAACCGACTAAGCCACCCAGGCGCCCCAGAAACACACTCTTAAACACACTCTTAACTCTTAAACACTCTCTTAACAGAGGACAAATTGATGGTCACCAAAGAGGAGGTCAGTGGAGGGGGGTGGGGACAAACAGGTTTTACAGATTAAGGAGGGCACTGTGATTAGTGCTAGGTGATGTATGGAAGTGGTAAATTAATGAACTGTACACCTGAAACTAATGTAAGACTATATGTGACTATATGTAAACTAACTGAAATTAAAATGAAAACGTAAAAAAATTATTTATAGAAAGTCTACTGAAGTACTAAATAAAAAATAAATACATTTTGTTGGACCTTAAAATGGTAATTGAAAAAAGTAATGGGTGATTCAAGCAAAACCATATTCATAATGGTGGAACTTTTCTCAAATCACATTTCAATTCCAAAAATAGGACATGCTGGGTTGGGAGGGGGCAAGATGGCGGAGAAGTAAGGAGCTCCGTACTTGCACTGGCGCCCATACATCACACAGAAAAGATCTGAAGCCATTGGAAACCTTACAAAACCNAAAAAAATAAAAATAAAAAAATAAAAAAAAAATAGGACATGCTGGCTGAAGAATATGGCAACAAATTAAAAAATGTGGAAGTCTCCCTCTTACCAGTTTCTGGCCACTGTAACATGAATCAATCACAATTTCTTAAGAAAGATATCTCTCTCTCTCTCTCTCTCTCACACACACACACACACACACACACACACAAGACCTAAATATGACACTGTTTGGTATGTGTTTGTAAATGAAATTACATAGACTCCTTAAAATATGTGGGGGAATCATTTCTCCAGCACTTGGGGCTCTTTTGTCTGTGGGATCTGGGAGGATGGAAGCATCCGGTCTCAGAACATGCTGAAGAGAAGTAACGGTGCCTTGGTTTTAGCTAATGGGCAGTCTTGTGACCTTATCTGTATTCTGTTTTAGTAAATCTAAGGAATTCCTATTGATTGACAAGTAGTGAATGTTGTTATTGTTGTTTTTGACGACCCGAATCCTTTCTTCTTCTAATACTTGTGCTCAATGTAGTAGAATTTAAAAACACAATTCAAAACAGTTATGATCCCTGCTAGCCTGACACCATAACTATCATCCCCACTTTACAGATAAGAAAACTGACAAAGAGGCTCAATGACTTTCCAGGGCCCAAAAATAACCAGATAAAGGAATTCCTACTCCACTGCAGCAAGTCTGACTCCACAGCCCGTTCTGGAGCACCCGTGAAGAGGGCCGGACAGTGTCTGGTGTTTGAAGGGTGGGTGTTCTCTGTTTGCTGAAGGAAGGTGTATAAGTGAAAGGCATGACTTCTGGGAGAGGCAAGATGCTTCAAGCAAGACTTTTTAAGACTTCTTTACTATTAATGATTCTTACAGCATTCCGTATTTGAGTTGCTTCTTTCACGACTTGGCTAATCATACTTCTATTTTACCTTCACAGCTGAACACCTAAATTTGCAAAAGAGAACAGTTTGAGGCTTATCAGGTTTGGGCCAAAAAGCCATTCACGTGCAAAAGAAATGATTCACCAATACTTAGAGAGCTGGACCTTAAGTCAATTAGGAAACCATGGTGGATTATAATGGAGGAAACCTGGGTCCGGTGAAGTTTATTGCCCTCCTCAAAGTTATCAGTTAATTAGCGGCACAGGCAAGAAAGGCTCTGTCTTCTAAAGTGTGACACCCTTCACTCAGGACACGTTGAGATTGGCCATAAAAGGGGAACGGCACCAAAAGGGTGGTGAGAAAGGAGAATCCAGACGCTTAAACATGAAGGATTATAAAGAGGGATGTGATGAGCGAAATACAGAGATACAGAGTTTAGGGTGATAAATGAAGTAAGATTCAGAGCAATTTCACATGTTATACTGACATTCACCAAGTCAAAAGTTTATTATGTTTATTCTCATACTTTGGCCTAATGTTTCTTTAGCTGGCTTATGTAGGGATAAAAATAAACCTTTTTTGCAGCCTGACAAATGCTTCTAAGTGTAACCAAAGATGTCAAGAGAAATGGGAAAAAATGCAAGAAAAATGCTATAGTACATGATCTTACATATCCAAGTCTATCTTCTGTGTCTTCCCTGAGTCTTTGTCTATTCTCATTTCATCTATAGAACCCGTATTTCCATCACAAGCATATTATGTAGAATGTCATGGAGTATTGGCAGTGGCACTACCAATGAAAACAACCAACATCCCCCTCTAATGAACGATCAATAATACAAAAACTCAGGGATACACTCTCTCCTTAACTGTCACCGTCTCCAGATTCAGTCAGCCTATGTAACAGCACATTTTGTTCTTTCTGCTAAGTAAGTCAGGTAAGGTTGCAGTTATTTTAATTGAGTGGATTTATGTCAACATTTTTCTCAAAAAGGGATGTAAGGAAAATAGCATTGAAAAGGAGGTGCTGATGTGTCATATAAGACATGCCATCACACAGAAATAGTTAAAAAAAATCATTTTAATACTAGATGGAAAAAGAATTATTCTATCCAATTGTGTAGAAAATGTATAAGGCTTGAGAAGTGATTACAAAAGCAAAGACAGATTTGAATTTTGCCAAACCAGAAATGTGCTTACTCTTTAATTGAATTTGCAAAGAACTTATTAATGTAACCTATCTTTAAATAGGGGGACAGTATTAAAAAATGTCTATCTCAAGATATTTTTGCCAATCATTTGGATAATAATAGGTTTTTAATTCCTTAAATTAAAACTGGTCTTGAAATAACTGACCATAGATTTAGAAAGAATAGTATTTCTTGGAGAGTTTGCATGAATAGACAGGAAATGGGTCTTTGGATCTTACTGATAATTCCTGGATTACCTTCTTTCCTTTCCACTGGTCACTGTAGACCACTGTCCCACAAGAGCTGTTCTCTCTATTTTTCCAGAGAATGAGATACAGAGGCAACATTATTCTATGTAACTATTTCCTCTACGCTTCACAATTTTAAACATATACTGTGAAGTGATAAAAAAAAAATGCACTATTTTGGTATTACAGAGGACCCTCAGCTTTGACTTCTCACCTGCATATCCCCCAAAAGTTAACAATCATAATAGCCCTACTAGCTCCGATCACTTATTCTTAATGGGATACAGAAGAGGAAGGAAACACAGGAATCATCTCATGGGGCTCAGTTCCATTGTCTACAGTTAAGATTCAAGGGTTTTAATGATGAACAACAGTTCATTTTAAGTACATGTGTGTGGATGGCCGTTCTGTGTGTTTCAGCCAGCTTCCTGGTGGTGGAGGCTAATTTTATTTTCTTTTGGTTGTTCTTCAAGTGGTATTTTAATACCATTTCACAGATTTTTTAGGGAAAAATGAGTGGAAAAGAAAAACCTCCCATTTATAAATTCTTAAAAAGAAGGCAAATGTTTTGATCATGAATGCTCATTTCACTTCTTCAGCTGCTCCAATTTCAGATTCTCTGGATGATTTTCAACCTGTTACATTACTAGAGCGATGTTACTACATTCCTACTACATTACTAGGGCTCTCGATTTCTCACTTGCCAAAAGATCTAAGTGCATCTAAATGATGAGCAGTTGGAAGGTGAACTTAACCTGATACTATGGACAGAATTTTATTTCTTTAAACAATTTGCCCTTACCAGTTAAATGTGTGTGTGTGTGTGTGTGTGTGAGAGAGAGAGTGTGTGTGTGTGTAGATGCATATTCTAAAACAAAACAAAACAAAGAAAATACTATGGCATTGTTGAATAAAAGGAGGTGGAAGAAAAGAGACAGGTGGGTGTTGAGTTATGAGAAGCTCAATCCTTCAAAGATCCCTGAAAAGATGGATTGATGCAGAGTCAGTTCTGTATTATCCAGGAGAACTCTAACATTAAAGCATGCACCATAACTTTTCAATGAAATACCAATCATGACCGTGTAAATGCCAGTCATTATTCTTACCTCTGTGTGTAGGCCCCTTTTGAGTAGCTCAAGGAAATGCACATATACAGATGGAAATTTGCAATAAGTTATGGCATCACCGTGTAGTATTAACATGCTGTTTTGTATTATGGAAACATTTCTATTAGCATTCCAAATTATGTACACATGATAAGACTATTTAAATTATTTTTGACATCTCCAAGGTTTATGTATAGTCTACTGAAAATAATAACGCATTTTTCTTTACTAAGGCTCTCACCCTCTCCTGCCACCGTAACGTCTCTCATAAAACAAACGCAGCTAAATGTAAGTCACATATGCATCATCTTGAGCTGTGCTTTTTTATTATCTCACATAAACACAGAGCTCTACTGTATCTGGGATTGGCTTTGAAAAAATACAATGGCAAGGGAGCGAATGAATTTTATGGAATAACAATAAAAGACCCAAAGACTAAAAGACATTTAAAAACTCAGAAATAGTTATTACATTCCCTAGGACATTAAAAGGTCAATGGAAACCTTTTATTGGAGGACCATAAATTGGAAAATATTTCCTGCCACGTGACATGAGATGCCCACATCCTGCCAGTTCATTGTTCCTTAGATGTGTTCTTATTTTTGTTTACGTTTATTTTAAAATACTGAATGTACAGTTGAAAAAGGAAATTGGCTTTTTGATCTCTTGATTCCTTAAAATCCATAAGCATACTCAAGTTACACTGGATACTGCAAAAAAGGGAGCTTTATCTGAATTTTTATAAATTTACTTCTTTAAAATGTCAAATTTTCCCCAACAGGTGGAACTAAAATGGATATACACAGAATCCTACCCATAGTACACCTATAGTACGCTGAAGAAAACAACCACATATCAATGATTATAGAAGTTTCCAAAGGAAATGTCTTTTAGTTCAGTGGATGTATGTAGAAACAAAGTATCCATCCATTTTTCTTTCTTTTTTTTTAAGTTTTTGGTGTTTTTTTTGAGAGAGAGAGAGAGTGAGAGAGCGAGAAAGCGAGAGAAGGTGAACGAGCAGGGAAGAGGCAGAGAGAGAGGGAGACACAGAATCTGAAGCAGGCTCCAGGCTCCGAGTTGTCAACAAAAAGCCTGATGCGGGGTTCGAAGTCACAGCTTGAGCTGGAGTCGAACACCTACCCAACTAAGCCACCCAGGGACCCCTCCTGTCTGTATTTCTAATACTGATACTGATATTAACATAAAGGATATAAAACATATGAAAAGTAATAATGAAAATACACTTCAAACTTTTAATTTAATCAGATTTCATGTTTATTGTGTTCTGGTTAAAATTTTAACCCTAAAACATCTCTGAAGCCAGTAGAATCCCTTTTATCATGGCTCAGCTTTAAAAACTTCAGTCCCTAAAAGCCCATCATGTGAGTTCTTTCTTCTATACTGAGTCATTTAACAGAGGACATCCTCAGCAGGCAGGGTGGGTTCTGTCGTGGACATTTAACAACTTCAGTCTATATTTGAAAGAAATGAGTGATGGGTGGAAAGCCATAGAGAAAAGCCCCTTAACTCTGACTCCCCAAAGACCAGGGGGAAAGGGCAGGTGACTGTCAAAAGAACTGAAAATGGGCCCATACATCACACGGAAAAGATCTGAAGCCAGTGGAAACCTTATAAAACCTGAGAGACTGGGAGAAAAAGGACGCAGAATCCACTGAGAAAGCCTTCTAATGGCTACCTCAAGAAACAAGCCAGAGTACACAAGGTGGAGAGTCCCAAATATCACTACGAATAGGAAAAGAAAATAACCAAGGTCCCAACAAGAGAGACCAAGAGATACCATTCAAAAAACACTCTCTGAAAGGATAGGNAGATTAAAAGTAAGGGGATGGAGAAACATACGTCCTGCTACAAGAAATCAAAAGTAAGCCGAAGTAGCTATACTTATATCAGACAAACTAGAGTTTAAATTAAAGACAATCACAAGAGATGAAGAAGGGCACTACATAATAANCTGGCGGGGGATGGGCAGGGAGGAGGGCACTCGTGGGAATGAGCACTGGGTGTTATGTGGAAACTAATTTGACAATAAACTATTTGTAAAAGAAAAAAAAAGAAATGAAAATGGTATAAGTTTAGTATGAAGATTTAATGGTCACCACTCTTTATAGGCAAAAGCAACAGACATACCCTTAGGCTTCTGCTTATGGCTCTAGGGGTTCCTATCACCAAACATGCGGAGAAAATGGGCACAACATTCCTCTCAGTGCCACAGGGAAAATGAATTTGATACTGAAGGGAAGGGAGAGTCATTTAAAGAGAAGGAAACGTCAAAGATTTTAATATGTGCTAACTTCTTTCCCTGATAAGCAGAAATATCATTTAAAAAGATACAAAGTAACTGTTTTTAGTATTATAAATATAAAAACTACAGAAAAATATAACAACGATGTATGCTTTCCTCAATTTAATTCAACTTGACAGTTTGCCACATTTACTTCAAAAAAATGTTTTTAAATAAATAATGTATCAGGCTGCTGTTTCTGACAGTTATGTGTGATAGATACCCTGAAGAACCAGCTATTGGAAACAACTAAACGCACTAGATAAAATATTTAGAACCATCTTTCTAAATGCATGATTAGCTGTCAAGAAACAAAGGAATGCTCTGACATCCCAATATATGACAAAAGTAAGGTAGAAAGGTAAGCAAATATTTAGGGGTTTCAGCCAAGGGATGTATGTTGACCCCTAGTGTCCCTTAAGTTCCATTTAAGTGGCTCAATGTAGTCTCACATGAAAACAACAGTGCTATAATGTCAGTGTCAAGTACAATGTAGTATTTAGAGGTTATTTTCTAGTCTCAAGTGCTTTACGAGGCAACGGATCTGTACATGCCATTCACCCTATTCCCTAATTATGGAAGAGAATAATCTTTTGGACAATGTAGACTAAGAGTCCAAATAAATTCAACATCCTTTTGTGACACTTTAAAACATATGTATTCTTGGCAAATGTAGAATAGAAAAGAAGATCCCTTACCTGATCCTTTATTTATCAAAAACCTAGAGGGAAAAAATTCTTAAGGAGAAAAACTGAAATATTTCCCTTTGAGAGTCAGAAAGATGTAAAGATGCCCACCTTCACCACCTCTAGTCAACATCATTGTGCAAGTTCTGTCAGGAGAGTAGAACAAACAGACATAGGGGAAGGTGGGGGGTGGAGGAGAAAACCCTTACCATTCGTGGCTTATATGATTGTGTATACAGAAAACCCAAAAGAATATACCAGTAATTATTAGAATGTACTAAAAAGTAAATAAACCAAATGAAGTAGCAGGACACCAATTGAATAAAAAAAATCAATTATCTCTATATATTATGGCACAATTAGAAATTAGAAATATAGTATTTACTTCCCCTCAGTATCAAGTCTCTCGGAACAAATGAAACAAAAGACTTATGGAGGACTTCCAGGGAAGATGGCAGAGTAGGAGGGACCAAGTTCACCATGGAGACACCTAGATAACACCCTCATCAGTGTAAATAAGCCAGAAAATGGTCTGAAAGCTTGAAGAACAGACTTTCCATAGTTAAAGGTAGAGAAGAGGCTGCATCCAGTAGGAAGGGCAGAGACACAGTCAGGAAAAAAACTGATCCCCAACACTGTACCTCGGGAGGATAGATGGGTATATGACTGGGGTATATGCAAATGCTCAAGGGACAAGGATCTTTAGGACATTTCTCCAAGAATAAGGGAGCTGCTGGGTGCCATTTCCCTGTCCTGCCCTCTGGCCTAGGTACATGGATATCTGTGCAGATTAGCACATAGTGAACACTCTCCAGTAGCTTGCTAAAAGCTTGCCCTGACCACACGCTCTCCTGCAGACACTTGCCCCCACCAACCTGCCCTCTGCATTTTTTCTCCAAAGTGGTTCACAAGCCAGGCAGTGTACAAGCAGCCTCGACAGGGACCATCACCACTCGAAAGTCACTCCTTCGGAGGGGAAGATAACCACACACCAGTCTGACTGTGGCACCAGCAATGGGCTGCTCTGACTGCCTGTGCAGCCCACTGACTAAAGCTTCTCAAGGGTCAACATAAGGAGCACACTCTGCAGTTCAGTGCTATCACAGCTCTGGAAAACACCTGGTTTGAGTCCACTCAGGCCAGTGTGGCCCCAGACTGGCTTATCAACATCATAGGTACCAAACCCTGCCAATAGCAGGCAAGGAGAGCAATTGCAGAAGACTGGACTGAAGGTAAACATGGCTCAACCATAGCAACAGGGCACACGCAACACAACAACACACAGAGGACACACTCCTGAAGCACGAGGTTCTGGGGAACAGGGGACACTCCAGTGCAGGGCACTACAGGACTTTTCTTCATAAGGCTGCTACTTTCTAGAACATGAGACACAACTGACTTCCCTAACACTTAGAAACATACACCAAGAGTTAGACAAAATGGGGAGACAGAGAAATATGTCCCAAATGAAAGAGGAAAAAAAATCACAGAAAGAGAGCTAAATAAAATGGAGATAAGTACTATATTACATAGAGATTTTAAAGAAATGGTCATAGACATACTCACTGGATTTGAGTAAAGAGTGGAGGACTACAGTGAGCTCCTAAACAAAGAGGTAGAAATCTTAAAAAATAACTAATCCAAGATGAAGAACTCAGTAACTAAAATGAAAAAAAAATACACAAGGTAATAAATAGTAGACTACAGGAAACAGAAGAATGGATCAGTGCCCTAGAGAACAGAATAATGGAAAGCAATACAGATGTACAAGAAAGAGATAAAAAGTATATATATACATACAATGAGAATGGATTAAAATAACTTGGTGACACCATCAAACAGTAACATTTGCATTATAGGGATCCCAGAAGAAGAGAGGGAAAAGGGGACAGAAGATTTATTTGAAGAAATAATATGTAAAAACTTCCCATTTCTGGGGAAAGAAACAGATACCCAGATTGAGGAAGCACAGAGATCTAATCCCACCCTTCCACCTCGAAATTAAGCCACAATGGTCTACGCCAAAACACACAGTAACTAAAATGAAAAAAAGTAATGATAAAGAAAGAATTTTAGAGGCAGCAAGAGAGAAGACTGTTACATACAAGGGAAATCCCAAAAGGCTATCAGTGGATTTTTTAGCAGAAACTTTGCAGTCCAGATAGGAGTGGCATGATATATTCAAAGTGCTGAAACTAAAAACAAAACAAAACAAACAAACCTGCACCCAAAAATATTCTACCTAGTGAGGATGTCTTTCGTAACAGAAGGAGAGATGAAGAATTTCCCAGGCAAACAAAAGTTAAAGGAATTAATGGCCACTAATCCAGCCCCACAAGAAATGTTAAAGGAGATTCTTTGAGTGGAAGGGAAAGACCATAAGCAGGAGTAAGGAAAGTGGGAAGAACAAAAGAAGTATAATTAACTATATTTATAAATGTCAGCCAAGGGCTTCACAAAATAAAATAATGTAAACTATGACAGCATTTACCTAAAACATGAAGGGAAAGGAGTACAAATTTAGTGCTTCTAGAATGGATTGGTATTTAAGCAAACATCAACTTAATATAGATTGCTATATATATATTATATATAAACCTAATAGTAATAACAAATCAAAAGCCAGTAATAAATATGAAAAAATAGAAAAGAATCCACATATATCACTAAAGAAAGTCAGCAAACTCAGACAGGACAAGAAAAGAATGGAGAAGAACCATAAAAACACCATAAAACAAGTAACAAAATGGCAGTAAGTACATAACTGTCAATAATTTTAATGTAAATGGACTAAGGTTACAATAAAAGACATAGGGTGACTAAATGGATAAAGAAAATAAGACCTATCTGTATGCTGCCTACATACAAGATCTCATTTCAAAGCTAAAGACACCTGCAGATTGAAATTGAGAGATGAAGAAGCATCTGTCATGCCAATGGATGTCAAAAGAAATCTGGGGAAGCAACACTTATGTTGGACATAATAGACTTTAAAACAATGTAACAAGAGACAAAGGATGACACTATATAATCATAAAAGAGATAATTCAACAAGAAGTAACAACCAAAAATATTGATGTCCCAACATGCTAGCACCCAAATACATAAAGCACCTATTAACAAACATAAAGGAAGTAATTTATAATAATACAATAATAGTAGGAGATTTTACCATCCCACTTACATTAGTGGACAGATCATCCAAGCAGAAAATCAACAAGGAAACAGTTGCTGTAAATGATACATTGTACCAGATGTCACTAACAGATATATTCAGAGCATTTCTAAAACTGTGGAATACATTCTTTTCAAGTGTACACGAAACATTCTCCAGAATAGATCAAGTTAGGACAAACAAAACAACAAAACAAAAAAATCAGGTCTTAATAAATTCAAAAAGATTAAAGTCATACCTGCAGCCTTTCCAATCACAATGCTATGAAACTAGAAATAAACCGTAAGGAAAAACCAGGAAAGAACACAAATACATGGAGGTTAAGTATCATGCTACTAAACAATGAATAGGTCAACCAAAAAATCAAAGAGGAAATAAAAAATATACATGGAGACAAAAGCAAATGAAAACACAATGGTCCAAAATCCTTGGAATGCATCAAAATCTGTGCTAAGAGTTAAGTTTATAGTAATACCAGCCTAACTCAAGAAGCAAAAAACATCTCAAATAAATAACCAAACTTTATACCAAAGGAGCTAGGAAGAGAAGGCCAAAGAAAACCACAAACCAGTAGAAGGAAGGAAATCATAAACATGAGATCAGAAATAAATGAAATAGTGACTTAAAAAACAAGGGAACAAATAAATGAAACCAAGAGCTGGCTCTTGGAAAAGATTCACAGAATTGAAAGCCTTTCAGTCGAACTCAGAAGAGAGAGATACAGAGACAGAGGACTCAAAGTAAAAATGAAAGAGAAGAAAAAACAACCAACACCACATAAATATAATCAGGGCACCTGGGTGGCTCAGTCGGTTGAGCATCTGACTCGGTTTTGGCTCAAGTCATGATCTTACAGTTGAGATTAAGCCCCGTGTCAGATCAACATTACATGTGGAGCCTGCTTGAGATTCTCTCTTGCTTTCCCTCTGCCCTCCTCTCCAGCTCTCTCTCTCTTTCTCTCACACACACTTTCTCTCTCTCTCAAATAAAAAAGAAATACAATCATAAAAGCTTATAAGAAACTATATGCCAACAAACTGGATAAGCTAGAAGAAATGTATAAATTCCTAGAAACCTGTAACTTTCCAAAACTGAATCAGGAAGAAATAGAAATTTGAACAAATCAGTAGCCAGCAATGAAATTGAATCAGTAATCAAAAAACTCCCAATAAACAAAAGTCTAGGACCAGTTGGCTTTGCAGGGGAATTCTACCAGATATTGAAGGATGAGTTAATACCTGTTCTTCTCAAACTATTCCAAGGCAAAAGAATGAAAGTTTCCAAAGTCATTGTATGAGGTCAGTAGTACCCTGACCCCAAACCAGATGAGGACATTACAGGCCAATACCTCTATTGAACATAGATGCAAGATTTCTTAACAGAATATTAGCAAACTGAATCTCAGAATACATTTAAAAAACCACTCACCACAATCAAGTAGGATTTATTCCTGGGATGCAAGTGTGGCTCAATATTGGCAAATCAATCAGTGTGATTCATCACATCAACGAGAGAAAGGATAAAAACCATATGAATTTTTCAATGGATGTTTCAATTTAATCTCATCAGAAAGATTAGGGGCTCCCATTTCACCAAGCCTTCAGCAATACTTTTCAGACTTTTAGATTTTGCCAACATGATGGGTATGAAGTGATAGTTCTGTGGGGTTTTTTTTCCATTTTTCTGATTCCCAGTGAATTAAAAACTTTCTTTCTGTTTATTGGCATTCAACTTGCTTTTTTTTTTAACTGTTATTTTAACTTTTCTCCACTAGGTTTTAAAATCTTTTTCTTACTGACTTTCAAAGTTGTTAACAATTCTATGGGGCACCTCAGTAGCTCAGTCAATTGAGTGCCCGATTTCAGCTCAGGTCATGATCTCACTGTTTGAGGGTCTGAGCCCTGTGCTGACAGCTCAGAGCCTGGAGCCTGTTTCAGATTCCATGTACCTCTCTCTCTTCCCCTTCTACACTTATGCTCTGTCTCTCTCTCAAAAATAAACATTAATTTTTTTTAAGTTGTTACAGATTCTAGAGAGCTTTATAAGTACCTTCCTCCTGCCTGAAGCTTATCTTTCAACATTGTAATCCCTTTTTCTTGGCACAAAAATTTTTAATTTAAGTGTACTAAAATCTACCCAATCATTTCTTTTATCCTTCTATATGCACATAGCATATATTATCTTCATTAAGCTTCACATGAGTACTGCAAGTTTGGTGCGATTATCTCCATTTTGCAGAAAAGGGACTAGACTAAAAGGTTATGTAATTTTCCCACAGGCACATACTGGTGGGGCATGCATTCAAGCCCAACACCACAGAATTCTGACGCCCATGCTCTTTGACCCCACTCTGCTCATCCCTCTCCTTTTTACTGGAGCAGCATGTTCAAGTGGTGGGAATAATACAGCCAAGGGGAAAAGACACACTCAAACGCCATTTCAAGTCATCATTTTCACATTACCAAGTACCTACATGAGCAAGAAAAATATATTTAATGCTCCATCAATTTAGAAACAGAGGAGATTGTGTTAGGCTATCTTAGAGGTCAGGATTTTCCTACTGAGAAATTCTTAGACAATCAGTGATGCTCACCTACGATTTTATCATACATTGTTATCATCATTAAGAAAAGGTAACTGAGGGGTGCCTGGGTGGCTTAGTCGGTTAAGCATCCGACTTTCGCTTAGGTCGTGATCTCGCGGTTCGTGGGTTCGAGCCCTGCGTCGGGCTCTGTGCTGACTGCCAGCTCAGAGCCTGGAGCCTGTTTCAGATTCTGTGTCTCCCTCTCTCTCTGACCCTCTCTTGCTCATGCTGTCTCTCTCTCTCTTTCCTAGAAATAAATAAAACATTAAAAAAAAAATAAAAGGTAACTGAAGGTGCCCAATAGTTTCAAGATGAAGTCAACGTAACTGCATGATCCAATGTGATACGGTCCTGTCTAGGACTCATTCACTGTCAAAAGTGGCGACTTACCCAGCACCTGCCATGTGTCATTTATGAGCCAAGAGGTTTTGTTCAGAATGGGTTCTGTGGTCTCCAACCTCCTCAAGTGTCTTGCGGTCAACACCACAGGGTACAGTGCATCTGCTTTGTAACCTGTAAACATGGCTTTGACCAAAGCTCTGCTTCTTTCTAGCTCTGGGATCAGAAGCGCGTGACTCTAGTCTCTGAACATTAAGTGGACATAACAGCAACTACCTTTCAGGGTAGCTGCAGAGATAAGGTAGCTGGTGTGTGAAGGCCCCGGATGCGGAAGGAGCGCTCACCAACACGGCCGAGAAGGGACTGAGAGTAGCAGGGGAACGGGAGGGGGGCGGCTCAGTGCACCTGATGCTTATGAACTTTCTTTGTCGAGGTGATAGAAATAATGCCTTTTTGTAAGTTCAGGGAGCACATACCAGTGATCTTAACGTCAAATCAAGGAGTATCTTCTAACCTCTAGATTAAAAAAGCTCAGCCAGGGGATTCATTATATGAAGGAATGAGAGCACCGTGTCTCCTCTGGATGCACAGGTCAGAGGGAGGACGGTGCTGGCAAGAGTGAGACCCCATGAGCCTTGGGATTAAGGCTTTCATGCCTGAACTGGCGGCAGGGTCTAGAAACACCACAGCTGAGGCAGGGCCAGAGAAAGTCACAGCTTCCTGGGGGAGAATGTCCAGAGATATCCTTGGAGAGGCACAAACAGCAGCGGCCGACTCTAGAGGCCCTCAGAGCTGCCTGCACACGTGCGTGCTGGGGCACTGCCTCTGGCTTAACCTGCTTGAGGAATCTGCAGGTGCTGGAGGGCCATGGGGTTTTCCCTGAGAAGTTGTCTGAAGGACAGGGAGGGAGACGGCAGGACTCCCTCTCTAGCATGCAACCACACCTTGTCAGTGTCACCCCTAGGAAGGGAAGAAAGTCCCCTCTGCCACTCAGCCCTGGGTCTAGGGACAAAACCCAAGCGCCCAGGAGCAGCTCACAGTGGAGAAGAGACTGGGGGCTACGGGCACTCTTAGAGAAGAAATGCTAAAGCAAGTCAATGAAGTCCTGGGCTTACAGCAGGGCTCCCGATCATGAAACCCTGAGCTGTGTCCCCACACAGGACAGCCTGAGGGCCAGCCACCAGTGTCAGAGTGGGATGACCCAGCCAGAAAGCCCCCAGGAAAGGTGGGACCGTGATGTGTGGCTGACCTGAAGGGAGTCCTAAAGGCGGGGTCACCATTGCAACTTTACAAAGGTGGTTTCAAGACAATGAGAAAAGGGGGCGCCTGGGTGGCTGAGTCGGTTAAGCATCTGACTTCGGCTCAGGTCATGATCTCACGGTTTGTGAGTTCGAGCCCCACGTCGGGTTCTGTGCTGACAGCTCAGCGCCTGGAGCCTGCTTGAGGTTCTGTCTCTGTCTCTGTCTCTCTCTCTCAAAAATAAGTAAACATTAAAAAATTTAAAAGAAAGACAACGAGAAAGGAAGCGTCCAGGACAAGCAGACTTCAAGTCAACCCCACGATTGCCAAGCAGAGGAAAACACCCAGAAGTGGTATACAGATGAGTAGGCAACCATGTGGGCGGGGATCTAGAGGGACAGAGTGGCTGCCATGGCTCCTCCCTCACCCCTCGCATCCCCAGAGTGAGTGACCCTGCCCTGTGCCTGGCTCTGGGCCAGTACCCAACCTGTATCCTCAGGACGATCCTGTGGATGGTTGCAGTCCTGGCTCTGCTGAGTGTGAGCAATGTGAACTAAAGCAAGCTGTTCAACTCTCCCTTCCTTGGTTCTTGTCATGTCCAATGCCTGGAGGGTAACACTCACTGGGTCATAACAGCCACTACATCAAATGGGCACAAGAGCTCAATAAATGGATGCTTCCATTAGTGTCCCCACTACATTTGCTCCCCTGGTCCAAGTTCTTTGTGTAAAATTTCTATTCCTTTTGTTACTTGCACATGGCTCTGAGAGGGCCAGGTAGCCTATGTGTACATTTAATGAGATGATTCATCAAGGCACAGTACAGATTTATTACAGCCTTTAACATGGAGTCAGACCTACTGAAGACGAAACAGAGCCAGGGATAATGAGAGGAGAAAAGAAACATACATCTGTACTGGGAATCGACTATCTCAAAGCTTGCAGGTGTACAAGCTACATAATGAGGAGGGAAGGCTCTACAAACTACTCAGTAATAGTGATTTTCTCATAAAAGGTAATTATAAGAACAATTTATGAATTACATATTATACCCGATTCAGATGGTACCTTCAATTAATGGATGCCTTCAATTCCACTCTCCCCTGTGGGGGATGAGGAAAAAGCACTAACCTCTGACTCAGTGTTGTACATACTGAGCTAGCAATGGATTTTGTAATCAAACTGGCAAGATCAATTTAAAGCAGACTCATCATTCGACACCTACTTTCTTTCACTGCTGCAAACTGACATGGGATATGAAAACCATTATCTTCCATTATGTACAAGGAAGAAACAATTTTCAACTTCAAATGAAACATTTGAGATTNATATATATATATATATTAGTTATACTAGTAATACACACATATAGCTGCGTACATGCAGACACACATATTCTATTCAATTTTAGGCCTGTATATCCAATTAATCAAGGAGAGAAGATGGTGCTGTTCTGGGCTGCTGGGGCTAATCCAGAGGCCATCTCACCGGTCTAACACCTGGACCCATGCAAGTGGGGCAGAAAAAGGTAGTGCTAGGTTCTTACAAGAAGTCCCACCATGGCATTCTTAAGCTGTCATCACAAGCACAGAATACTCAAGAAGAAGGAAGCTGAAAATGTTAAAGAGGAAATCTTTAGACCAGATCAGCAGGCAAATGGGGCAGGAGAGACCATGAATTTTGTGTTGTGTTTCTCGTTGTACACATATCACACTCACACACTCCTTCACAAAAGTAGGCACAGGATTTCAGTGGTTTGTGGGTCTCTGGGTGAAAACCAGTGCTCCACAGAGAAGAACACACAGCGGAATTAGAACATATCCTGTAATTTACTAATAGATTCCTCTACATAGGGAATGGACATGCAATTTCCATCTCTAAACTAAGATGGGGGACTTCACTTATGTTAAAAAGAGATGATACTGCTGTCTCAAATTACAAATGGAAACATTTTCCCAATTTCTACTTTTTAAATTGATGTTTGGAACTTAGTATGTATATCTAAAGAATAATTGCATAAATCATATTTTAAGTCCCAGCCTCACCTCTTACATAATCCAGTTTTACCCACTCAATAGTCTAAACTTAAATCCAGTGAAAATCATCAAAATATCACGTTCAGAATGGAAATGATAGAATTACACAAAAATAAAGCATGGAGAGGAGAATGGGATTTAAAAGAAAAAGGATGAAGAAGTGGTTTGTCCACTTTGGGGATCCGATTTCTTGTAGGCGTCTCTCTAAAATGCAAAAAATCCATCTTCTATTATCCCCTGAGAACCAGGATCTCAAGCTGACTTACAGACTCACACAATTAAGATATTCAGACACATTTATCTCAACTCATAATACCCGCAAAGTGGCTTTCCTTCCCTTCTCTTTCTGTAATTTGGGGCATAGAGGAAAACTTTTTAATTATAATCCAGACTTTATAAGAAAATATAAAATATTTTTATAATTTATCTGAATAGAAAAGTTTTTCTTAAACAAGACACAAGATCAAACCATAAAGGATTGATATTTTAGTTAAATTAAAACTACATTTAAATTAACAGAACAAGACTCTCTATAGAACAAAATACCTTATGAGTTTAAAGTGAAAGAGGACAGAGCTTAGAGAGGGGGAGGACACATAATTGGCAAAAGACAAGTGTTGAAAAAATATAAAGAATTCTTACCAATCAACAAGAAAAAACACTCTTCCTAAACAAAAATTAAGGTTATAGAGACCACGGTTGGGCAATTTGCAGGCATTTTTCCTTCCCTGGACATCATTTATATGAAGAGCATCAAAAAAAAAAAAAAAAAAAAAACCCAAACCCAAAAAATCTTACCTATACCCTCACATCAAATATAAAGGTCAAATACACAGTTTTAAGGTTTTTTTCTTATTTGAAGCTTTTCACAGAATCTGTAATTTCTGAAAGGATATGCTCTGCTTTTATTCTTGACTCTAGTTGTAGATGTAATGTATGTATTTACTGATGGAAAAATACATACCGGGAAAATATTGGACCTAAGAGGTTTTTCATCATTTTCTTGTAAGTTTTTTTAAATGATATCCAATGATTTTTACAGTAAAGGAGTAGTGAGAAACAAAACGAAATAAACTCAACTCACTTCCCTGTATTCCTTAGGAGCTCTTGCATTATTAGCAAGGTGCATCTACTCAAGACAAAACCCCATGGTATCTCTTCCATCCAAGGAGGAATGTCCATAATGCCAGCTGCTCTGAGAGGCATCCTGCTCCTGTGGGAAGGGCAGGCTCTCCCATCTCCCACGTGCTCTGGCTGCGTGTGCATGTGAGGCACCCATGTGGCTGAGCTTTCACGAATAATCCTCAGCATCTGTTACCACAGTGGATGCCGCTCTGAAGAATTAAGTAACACAAGTGGAGGGACCAAAGCTCATTTTGGAGCAGGTGTTTTCTCAGGGTTCCGTCCACTGTGGACTTGGTCTCTGGAAGCTGGTGCTCAACATGTCGGCCTAACAACGGGTAAAGCCATACACAGCTGGTATTCTGCATTTGCACCACCGAACTTTCTCCTACTTGGCCCATGTCTCAGAGACAATGCTCATCAAAAACAACAGTGTCTGCATTTAACTGTTTCCTTCACTTACACCGGGGCAATACCTCCTTAGATGTGACTGTCTTGTTTTTCGTGACTACATTGGAATAAATTCTTCTGGAGACTACAGGTTTGGAGGACACATTGTCTTTGTACCCCTTCTGCCTCTGAACAAATTCAGAACACAGAGACCACAGAGAACTATGAAAACTATCCTTTGTGGTAGCCTCTTCCTTACTTGCATTACCCTTGAAATTTCATATTTAAAACATGACACAATAAATTGTTTAAATGGCAGTAGGCTACCAACAGAAAACAAATGGTTATATTAAGTATCACTCAAGGTGTCTGGGTGGCTCAGCCAGTTGAGTATCCTTGTCTTGATTTCGGCTCAGGTCATGATCCAGGGGGGTCGTGGGATAAAGCCCCACATGGGGCTCTGCTCTGAGTATGGAGTCTACTTAAGGTGTTCTCTCTCTTTCCCTCTCTATCCCTCTCTCTCTCTCTCCCTGCTGTACCCCTTCCACTCACACTCACTCTAAAATAAAAAAATAATAAATAATAAATGATCATTCAGATGCACACTCTGCTAACTTCTCCACACATGCAATTAAAATGATGAGGTTCCCCCTCCTCCCTGCCAGGTACTAAGAGCTACTAGAAGCAATCTTCAAAGAGAACAACTGATGCAATTCTCATGTTCTTTCCAGAAGCTTATGGTCCTAGCACTGCCCAACATTTCAGCAACCACAGTCATTTATATAAACATGATGGCTAACACTTTTCAACAATACAACATCAAACATATACACCCTACTGGCACCCCTGAATTTTGCTCTGAGATGCTCTGACTTTTGTGCAGCTGATCAAAGTGAACTTAGTTCTTCCTTTGCCAGTCCTGTGCAATAAACCCGAACTATTTTCTCCAAATAGTCCATGAGCACTTCAGTTCAGGGGCTAATCTCCTTTCCTGTTACTTTCTACTATGGGAGTGACTCATTCAGTGTGAACCAGAAAAAAAACACGTTTAACAAAGGGCATAGAATCAAAATCCATGTTGCGGCCCATGAAGGAGTAGTTCTCCAATATCATTCTAATTCACAAAATGAAATTCTACCTAAATATGTGTGCTGTGGAATTGATAAAATGCTATCAAAAGGGAATCGATTAATTTGGTTGACATGCATTCCAGTAGTAAAGGACTTCCCTCTTCAGTGAAGTGTTAATGACAGAAAACCTCCTCATTCAACAACAGAACTTGACCTCACTGCCATGCTCTTGTTTTTTAACTGAAAGCACCAGTGCCCTTGATAGAATTTGTTTTCCCCTGTTAAATCTTAACCTAGATTTGCAGGGGGTTAAGGTCATTCAGAACAATTAGAATTTGGCCCCAACCAAGATACCTAGGTAGCATACAGCTTTGACTGCTAACTGAAACCATTTTTCTAGATGCGAAGGGACTCACAGAAGCTCCACATTAGCTCTCTGTGGTCAGACACCTGAAGACAGTAAAGTGCAATATATTCTCACATTCTGTGCATTGCAATTAGAGACGGTGCATCTACAGGTGTTACAAAGGTCTTCTAGAATCTTCTATCTTCTCCATTCTTCCTGGTGAAATCCCACAATGCAGTCACAAGTTAGCTAATTATAACTGCATATTGGTGGGTAGAATATGAAAAATTACTAAGAGATCTTACATGCACAATTTAAAATAACATATATCTACCAAAAGATAGTGTTAATAATTACATTGTTTTAAAAAACCAGAAAAGAGTGATATACTCTGCTGATATACCTGCACATGCTGATGCCAATTTAGCTCGTAAATAGTAACTGCCAACGTTTACAAATTAGTCTTAAATCGTGCAAGCTTTGAGCTGCATTGCATCCTGGTTTACAGTCTGACTTGGATAGTTTTGAATGCACTCTTCTTATAAAATAGGACTGCCATGTTCTTCTACCAGCCCATCTCTTTCTTCACTCTTTGTGACATGTCTCACAAAGAAATGTCTCCCTTCTCCAGGTTCCTGATGCACTTTGTTATATAGCCAGCATCACAAAGTCCTCTCCCACCACACCGGGTGGTTCATGTATCTGTCACTGTGTGATTCTGCAGTGGAGTGACTGTGCCCTCCTCCCCCGCACCACATACATAATCACACTACAGGTATTCATAGTTGCTGGACATTTTATCTATCATTTGGATGTGTTGCTTTTATTTTTATAAAATACAAATATAGTCCATCCTAATTAACTGTACCCAAATAAGTGAATCTATTACCTATACTGAGATATAATTCATATACCATAAAATTCAACATTTTATGTGTACAAGTCCGTGTGTTTTATTTTAGTCAGAGATCAGGGTCACTCCAATGTAACTTTAGAACATTTCCATCCCACTCTCAAGAAACTCACTCTGTCAGCATGTGTTCTTCATCCTCACACACTGTCCTCACCCAGGGGAGCCTTTAGCAACAACGGATTTACTTTTTATTTCTATAGGTTTGCCTCATTTGGATAATTCACATAAATGGATCAAACAATATGTGGTCTTTTGTGACTGGCTTCTTCCACACAGCATATTGTTTTCAAGGTTTATCCAATCTCTAGCATTTATCAGAACTTCATTCCTCTGTATAGCTGTGTGATAGCTCGTTCTATAGAATATACATTTCATTTATCCATTCATCCCTTGATGGAGTTTGGGTAGTTTCTACTTTGGGCTATTATGACTAGTGCTGGTGTGAACAACCATGCACAAGTTTCTGTATGAAAATATATACCTCTCATTTCTCTTGACTATATACCTAGGGTGGAATTGCTGAATAATATGGTAAATCAATGTTTAATATTTGAGCAACTGCTGTTTTCCAAAGTGGCTGCACCCTTTGATATTCCTATCATCAGCATGTGAGAATTCTGATTTCTCTACATCCCTAACACTTGCTACTGTCTGTCTGTCTGTCTGGTTATAGTCAAACTAATAGGAGTGAAGTAGTTTATCTCTGTGGTTTTGCAGAGCATTTCCTTTAAAAAAATTTACCATCAAAGTATAGTTGACATATGTTATTTTTAGATATGCAACATAGTGATTCACCAGTTCCATACATTAATCAGTGCTGTTGACAGGAAGTATAGCCCCATCTGTCACCATTCAACACAATAACAATACTGTTCACCATATACCCTATGCTGTAGTTTTTGATAATCTATTCTGTAACTGGAAAACTGGAAAAATGTCTGTTCAATCCTTTGACCAGCTTTTAATTACTTTTTTTGTTTAGTTTTATTTTTTAGCTGTAAGACTTCTATATTCTAAATGCAAGTCCTTTAACAGACCACATGTTTTCTTCCAAAAGATTTTTGTTCACTTTACAGACATCATCATTTGGAGTGCAAAATATGTGTATTTGATGCCATCATTTTTTTTTCTTTTGCCCCTTGTACTTTTGGTGTCAGAGCTAAGAAACTATTGGCCAATGTCACAAATTAAATATGTATTTTTCTAAGAGTTTTATACTTATAACACAGAGTGCTATCAGCTGGACAAACACATGGATTAAGCCAATGCACATTTTCATCGAAACCACATACTTCTAAGTATACACATATGTGTGTCCATAAAGCTATATATGGCAGAAATGTTTACAATTTATTTAAAAATAGTATTTTTACAAGCTTGAAGCTGTAGATATGGGTAATATTTATCAATGGTATGACAAAATGAGACTTGTTTCTCCATTTTTTATATGGGGTTTGATTAGTGCTAATTGTGACACAGAATCTGTTTTCTCCTTATATTTTAATTGAGTGAGAGAGAGAGAGAGAGAGAACGAACAAGCAGGGGAGGGTCAGAGAGAGGGAGAGGGAGAGGATCCCAAGCGGACTCTGAGCTATCAGCACAGAGCATGACATGGGGCTCAAACTCACAAACTGAAAGATCATGACCTGAGCTGAAATCAAGAGTTGGAAGCTCAACTGACCGAGCCATCCAGGCACCTCTGAAAAGCTTTATTTCTGTGGCTTTCAAGACCATTTCTATATAATTGGTACTAAATTCTAACACACTCATTCATTCAATATCTTTTACTAGGTATAAGCTATGGGAATGGGTTTAAAATGTGTTCTCAACCTCAAGGGCCTTACTATCTTCCAGGAGTGGTTTAGAAAAATTACCAAAACAACAACAACAACAACCCCATAATGTTACCAGTGTCCTATGAGCAAGCAAGTTATTTTGGGGTTTAGAAAATGATAAGGTTATGCCAATGAGGAAGTCAGAAAAACTCACGGAGGGGCAATTAAGGGCAAAGCTTGAAGGATAGTTGGGATTCGGATAGAATGAACCAACTAGCATGAAAACATGAAGGTATGAAAAGAAAGGTCATAGCTGCAGAAATAAGGAAAATACTGATTCCTGATGTGTCTAAAGTATAAGGTATCCACAGGGGAAAGGTGGATAGGGTACACTGATTGGCAGATTGACTTTGGCCTTTATTTGACAGGTGAGGGAGGGTTAAGCAGAAAAACAACGTGGTAATGAGGATATTCTGGAAAGGTCATTCTGTCAGCAACATACACAACGACTGGGTGGGGGAGAGCAGAGGTCGAGCATCATGGAGGAATGAATTAGCAATGATGACATTCCCAGTAGGTCCCACAAAGTCACATGCCTCTCAATAGCCAAATCATCCCTCCAGGGTGTGGCTAACAGACCCTGATTTCATTCCAGAGTCTTGCAGGAAGCAATGTATTCAGGGCAAGTGGGCCCTTCCCAGAGGGACAGAACGAGCGAGCCCTGGTGAGCTAGCTTTCCCTGTAAATGACCAGAGAGTAAGCGTGTCAGAGGGAGTATTATGTACCATCATGTCAGCTCTCAGCTCTGAACTTGTAATAGGAAAGAAATGCTAATATGCAAGTCCATGAAAGAATCTGTGTTCCAATTAGGCTTTAGTTTTAGACACAGGAATTTGAATTTCATCTAATTTTCATGTCACGAAATAGTCTTTTGATTTTTTCCAACCACTTACACATGTAAAAGGCACTCTTAGCTCGTGGCCCACAGGAGATGGGCAGGAGGCTGTGTCTGGCCCAAGCTCGGATCTAAACCCATCGTATCTGCTCTGAACTCTGTGCCAGCTGGTGTGTGGTCTGTGATGTGGTTCTGATCAACGAGTTAGAAGGGAAAGTTTGCTGGAGGGTTCCTAGAAAAGGTTTCCCCATCCAATATAAACAGCTGTGCCAGAAAGATGAAGTCTCTGAAGTTGAATGCTTTAGAGGCGTGTGAGCTATTTTTGCATCCAGGAGAGGAAGTCCAGGAGACTGGCACGAGACCATCCCAAGCGGTGTACCGAGTGAAAGACACAGGAAGGACTGAAGCGGGATGAGCAGAGGACAATGGAGCAGAACACAGTTGTGTCGAGAGAAACTGCTGAGGCGGAATCAGTGTTCCAAGCGCTCCAGCGTTAGGACACAGGCAAGGGGACAGGCCGTCAAACCGAGCTACATCTCAGGCATGGAGCCCAAACCAAAAGGACAATGGAGTTCCTTTAAGGAAAAAGAGGAGGCTGGGGGGAAAGGAGTGTTGCCTGAGCCTCCAGAGGCAGCAAGGTATTAGCAGAGAGACCATTGCGTGACAGTGACAGCAAGGGCTCTGCTGAGTCCCGTGTGCTGGAATGCGCACCAGATCATTTCACCGGCTTCACAGCAGGAGTGTTTTCCCACTTCCGGAGGTGCTAATGAAACCAATGCAGGCAACGGCCACACATTCTAGGCGACAGGGTCAGCCTCCCGGTCCCCCAGGTGGAGTCTCTCACCAGAGACTGCTCCCTGCGGCTCCAAGGCAACTGCCTCAGCTCCCCAGGGGGCCCACAGGGGGAGGCAGCTGTGTCCCTCCATCCCATGCGCTGTGCTCTCATCTGACCACATCAGTGACACACCGTTTGCGCTGCTGGGAGGCCCAGGGTGCAGGGGTGCCCGGGGAACCGTGGTGGGCAGGCCACGGCTTCTCACGGAGTAACAAAAATGTACAGTGTTGGGGAAAAAAAAAGAGAGAAAGCAAAGTAGAGCAAACCAAAATGGCAAAAACCACCAGAGGATGTGATTCTGATACTTATCTTAAAAGAAAGAGGGTTCCCGGGATGGGATGGAGACTGAAATGGGTGATGCGCCATGAAGATACATGCTTGCGTGTCCGGAGGTGAGGACCGGCCAGAGGTTTTACAGTTGGAGTCAAATTCTATTTTTCTTATGCAAGGGAAAAAACATCTCACACACAAAACAATTTTTCAAAAAGAACGAGTGTGTTCCAGAAATCCCACTTCTAATTAATTATACCAAAAGAACGGACACTAGGATCGTAAAGAGAGTCGCACTCTGATGTTCACAGGAGCGTTAGCCAGGAGCCAAC
The DNA here is from genome assembly GCF_008692635.1 of Crocuta crocuta. NCBI lineage: Eukaryota > Metazoa > Chordata > Mammalia > Carnivora > Hyaenidae > Crocuta > Crocuta crocuta. The sequence goes on from NW_027528640.1 coordinate 4,577,547, forward strand.
GGGTGGAAGCCACCTTGGTGTCTGTCCATCCACAGACGCAGGGATGGAGGAGCTGAAGTGTACCTGTGGGGATACCATTCATTCGGCCTGAACAGAGGACCCTTCCATCTCCAACCACACGGGTGAACCCCAACAACAGTATGGGAACACAAGCCGCAGACCACGATTCTACTTACCTTATGTGTCTTAAGTAGTCAAATTCATAGAATCAAAGCTTATAATGGTGGTTGCCAGGAGCTGGGAGGAGGTGGGAATGGAGACTTATCAATCAACAACGGGGGGGGTGGGGGTAGTTACAGTGAAGCAAGACAAAGGCCTTCTAGAGATGTGCTATGTAACATTGCAACCAAAATTAACAATAAACCATTGTGTGAGCACCTGGATGGCTCAGTCAGTTAAGCCTCTGACTTCAGCTCAGGTCATGATCTCATGGTTCATGGGTCCAACACCCACGTCAGACTCTGTGCTGACAGCTCCTAGCCTGGAGCCTGTTTTGGATTCTGTGTCCCCCTCTCTCTCTTCCCCTCTCCTGCTCACCTCTGTCTCAGTCTCAAAAATAAATAGAAACCAACATTTATAAACAACAATAATAAATCATGTACACTTAAAAATGTGTGTGGGGTAAGTCTCATGTTAAGGGTTCTTTCCACACTAAAGGAAAATCGATAAGGTAAATTAATAAAGTTTGTTTACATAACAGAAAAACTGGCAACTAAAATGTAAATGTCTAACAAAACCATGTTTTGGAAGGCATGGAGTCTCTCCATTTTACTGCTGGTGAGAGTATGAATTGGTACCTCCCCTTGGGAAGCCATTTGGTAAGACCCAGTGAAACGGTGATGTGAACTCTCTATGGCCCAGTCTCACAATCTCCTCCCTCAGGCATATGTCCGGAGATACTGTCGCAATGCCACACGAATGAGGATCCACTTGAGGACCAGCATCTGCAGCACTCACGTCCCAGAACACAGCTGTTAACAGCGGGTATGAAAGGAGTGCCTAGGTCCACTGTCATTACAATACAAATTATGTTATGATTTTGATACCTCGAAGTGTGCCAAGAAGTAAATGCAAAAGGACACACACAGTCCACAAACATTTATGTGGACATTTTTAAAGGTGACACTCTTATACATGCTCACATACATCCTAAGAGAGCCAAAACATTATTGGGAAATGATGCACTAACTTCAGGAGACCTGTCCTTAGGAGGGAGGGGGGAAAAAGGGGTCAGAGCGAATAGGAAATGAAAGAGGCTCTGGAACACTTTCTGTTTTAAATTTCACTTAACGTTACTAACAAAGACCCACAGGAAATATGGGAAAGTGTTAAAATGCATTTTATCTAGATGGTGGATGCATGGATGCCTGCAAGGCTGTATTGCCGCATGTGTGAAATATTACAAAAATTCATAAGAAAGCCTTACAGGGTTCATTTAAATAGCAAAGTCCCCCCCCCCCAAAGCTGAGCATTCTCGGGCACCAAATGGATGACAAAATTAAACACTTTTATGCACATCATAAGAGGCTGTAATAAAAAATTAAGTAGATTAGGATGAAGTATTTCTGTGAGATTGTAAAAGAGATAGAGAACCATTTTTTCACTGTATGATAAAAGCTCCCAGATCCATTAACGGAAGATAGACCCATCAACATTTTTACCAACAAGGAGGCTAAAGCAGTTAGGCACAGATAGCTGGAGAACAGTGAAAAATCTCTTAACTTCTATGGCCTTAAATTGATATCTATCAGGGTATTCAAAACATTGTGACAAGAAGACAGAAAAGACAAATTGCCTGGACACAAAACCTAGTAAGTGTTAGTAACCCAATCACTGCAAATCAGTGTTCTGAATTTGTACATTTAATGTAACACCATCTTAACCATTTAACAAGTAAAATGTGGTTTTTCAAGTTTTTTTATAATTTCAAACATTATACTAAAAGAAACAGGCATAGTAAGGAACATAAAATAAACCTCATACACATTTTTATTTTTTTTAACTTATTTTTGACAGAGCAAGTGAGTGAGTGAGCAGGGGATGGGTAGAGAGAGAGGTAGAGGAGGAATCTCAAGCAGACTCTGCACTGTCAGCACAGAGCTCATCGTGGGGCTCAAACTCACCAACTGTGAGAGAGTGACCTGAGCCCAAATCAAGAGTCGGAGGCTTAACCAACTGAACCACCCAGGGGCCCCAAAACTGCATACACATTTTTAAAACTAATCTCTATCAAATTATAATGGATATAGGGAAGCACGCAGATTGTATCTACTTGATGAATTTTCATAAAAAGGACCAAAAAGTGTTGCTGCAACCCATGTTAAGAAATAGAGCATTACTAATATTCTAGATGTGGGTAATGCCAGCACAACTCCTGTCACATTATGTCCCCTCCCCAGAGTAACCGCTGCCCTGACTTCTAATGCTACAGATTCATTTTTGCCTGTTTTTTACCAGAATCATTTGGCTTTTCTCCTTTTGCTCAGTTTTATTTTTATGAGCTTCATCAGTGTTTTGTTGGTAGGACTAATTTATTGGTTTTCCATTCCATCCCTATTGTGCCCCATTGTATTAATATAGCACAAAGGGTCTGTCCCTACCAGTAAGGAAGGACATTTGGACACTGCTGCAACATAGTTTCCGGCTGTGGGCATTTATGATTAAAGCTGCCACAGACATTCTAGAACACATCGTTTTAGGTATACAAACAAGCATTCTGTTGAATACAAGCACGTGCATGCACACACATGAAACTGATGATTTACAATACATGCAATATGTTCAGCTTTAAAGTTCTTAAAAAGTTGTACCACTGAGAAGTATACATGAACTAGGAATGACAGAGTTACTAACTGTTGAAGCCAAGTCATTGTTGTTATATGGGCTTCACAGAAATATTTTAAATTATTTTTTTACATATGCTAGGAAGGGTGGATAAAAGAAAGATTTTAGGCTGTGCCAACTCTCTATTTCATTAAAAAAAAAGGGATGAGATGTATTCTTTGAGCAATGTCATAAAAGACATAGAAAGGCTGTGGAAATGTCTCAGATCAATGCAGACAATGGAGAGATGACAGTTCAATGTAATACCTGGTCTTAAATGGAATCCCAAACCCAAGTGGGAAAGTCCCATAATGTTCATTACTAGTTCAAATGATACAGTGGAAAAGTAAGTGGCAGAATAAAAGGAAGTCTTCTATCAATGGTAATGTTTACTGAAGTTGATAATCTCTGTGTGGTTATGTAAGAAAATACCCTCACCTTCAGGAAACACGCATTGTAGTATTTTGGAGCCCAGGGCCCTGATGTATGTGACTTACTATCAAATCATTCAGGGGGAAAAAAAGAAAAATATATGTCTATCAATAAATAGGTCTCTGTGTGCTTGTGTGTTTGCGTGTGTGCAAAGAATATGGTCAAATGATAAAGCAAATACAGTAAAATGCTGAAAATTGATGACATGGGTTAAGTACATGGGTGTTCTTCATACTATGTTTAACTACTTTTAGTTTTTCAATTTTTCTGTAAATTTGAAATTTACAGAAGACAGTCAAAGAGTACAAAGAGTACAGCTCAGAGCCTGGAGCCCATTTCAGAGTCTGTGTCTAACTCTCTCTCTCTGCCCTTCCCCAGCTCGTGCTCTTTCTCTTTCTCAAAAATAGACATTTAAAAAATAATAATAAAATAAAAGTTGCTAAGAGAATAGATCTAAAAAGTTCTCATCAAGAGAAAAAAATGTTCTGTTTCTATGTGTGGTGATAATTAGTAACAACTTATTGTGGTAATTATTTCACAGAATATACAAATATCAAAGCATTATGTTGTACACCTAAAACTAAAATCATGTTATTATGTCACCTATTTGTAAAAAAATAAAACTATAACTTCATGATGAGTTTCTAGGCCAGATGGACTCCAGCTAAACACATTTGTCAGGAAAAGGAGAAAAGAGTATTTGTAAAAGACCATCAAGTGAGAGGAGATGAAAGTAAAATGAAGAGGAGCCCAGAAAGTGGGAAACGCAACTATTTTCTAAAGAGATGAGATTTTATTGTGAAGGCATGAGGCCAAGACTTTTAAGTGCACACTAAAATCCTATTTACACTTAAGAAAATCAACTCCTAACTCCATTAGAGGCAGAGAGAAAAACTTGTCAGAAGTCTAAGTGAGAAATAATGAAGATAAAATTCAAAAGATATTAACAATGTGGAAAAGGTACAAAAGCTACTGGTTGGTGATCAATAGGTGTAGAGAGGCACAGAAACAGACCACCATAACTCTCACAGTGGGCTTCCCAAGTATTGTTCTAAAATTTCTATATTCTGAGAACCCCAAGAGTATATACTACCTGACTTTCCATTTTGATCTCAGATACACTCCACACACTCTTAGAGGCAGACAAAAAAGGTTTGCCCAGCCTGTCTGAAATCCACCATCAACAGCCCCTCATTTCTCTATTGCTTGGGTGTAAAAAGTGCACAGTAGCCTTTCTCCGATGGTAATTAATAATGGTTTTCTGTCAACATGGTTAATGAGTTTGTGTGCATCTGTTTCTCCTGTGAGGTACATCCAGGTAATTTTTCTCAAGCTTTGTGCACCTGCTCTATTCACTGACTTGCAGTTTCTCAGGCAAAGCTGTACTTTAATTGACGTTTTGTTTCCCTGTTAACTTGTGTTGTTGAGTTCTGTGTCACGTTATTGGCCTATTTGGATACGCTTCTGTGCAGTGACAAGTTTAGTCTTTTTCCCATGTTCTTACAGGATTAGCCCTACTGATTTATAAAAATTCTTCACATGATTTCACATAAATTTTAAGGAAAAAATAGTGGTTTCAAACAAACTCCAAAATTATAGGGTAGAAGGCATGAGTGATCACCGCAGTCTCTGAGGAGTAGTTCTTGTAAAAGTTCTTTTGGACCATTGAGTAGAACTTTCATTTGCAACCTCATGGATTTTGTTTAAATCTCGCCTGAGTCAGTAACTCCCAAGTAATCACAGCACCACAAGGCATCATGATAAATAAAAGGATTTCTAGGCAACAGTGAGGGCACAGTTGACACACGATGTCAGAAACTGAATACCATTACTCATCTGGCTCTGTATTGGCTCTAGCAAGCTTGTCTAGATGGTAGTTATCAACCCTTTCCACCCACAGTAAGCAACATATTTCATACCATGGTCCACCACACACAAATAGGACTGAAAGAAATTCCAAACCAATATTTACCTTTCCTGTACGCTTATCACACCTGATATCTTCTGTAGGCTCTATTTTGTCCTGTGTCATTACTGTCGCTGTCATATTTAGCTCAGGCTCTAATCCAGGCTCTAAATTCCACATGAGGAAAACACTGCTTTAGAATATTACATTCCAAATTTCCATGTATGTATGAATTATCTAAACTTCTAGCTGAAATGCAGTTTCTTTGGATAAGATGGGAGAAATCACTAGCATCAACACTACCGTCGTCAATATCACCAATGCCACTTAGCACAGGAATAAATAAAAGGTCATGTGTATGGGTATTTGGAATGTCTGAAATGATCTGTTACATGCATCATCTTCTCCCTCATTGCCCCTGAGCATGGCATTACCATAGGCGGCTAGTCCTTGTAGTGGCCTAGCCCGCCTGGACCCAACCACAACTCTCAGAGTTAACCTGGCCGGCCAGAGAAGAGACAAAGGGCACAGATGTTATTAGTCCGGGCGGGGGTGGGGGGGGAGCCTGGAACAGTGCCTCTCCAACTTTCATGTACCTAAATGTTAAAATGCAGATTCTGATTTATAGACCTGGTGTAAGTCCTGAGATTCTGAATCTCTAACATGCTCCCAGATGATGCTGATGCTACCGGTCCATGGGCCTCATTTTGAGTAACAGAACTCCAGAAAACAATAAAGCAGACAGTTGAGAATATTAGTAAGAATGTGATGGGTAGCAATGCAAGGCCTCAAGCACAGGATGAAGTGGGGAGTCCAACATGTTGTGACCGCAAGTCATATGGGAGGCAGATTCTGTCCAGGAACAGGGAGAAGGAAGAGGTGAAGGAAGGGGAGAAGAGGGCCGTGGTCACAAAAACAAAGTCAAACCCATGAAGTTCTAGGAAGGACCTTTCTGAGCAACAAGAAGGTCCCAGCTTGGAAACTGTAGCAAAACTCTAAAGGATGGGAAGTCAAAGGCTTTGAAATCAACAATCCTAAAATCACAAGGAACAATGTCAATGCCAAGAGCCAAAGACAGAGGCCACTGGGGGATAGAAGGACACTGTTCTGGAGCCTTGAGGACAATCCTGACGGGGATGGGGAAGCACTGGTGTTGACTGTCAAGGCCTCACCAAGCTGCTGCTGGCCCATAGGGTGCTCTTACCATCAAAGCCAGCACAGTCCCCTTCCCTCCCGTGCACACAGTGCTGGGTCACCGTCACCAATAGGTGAGCTCGCTCCCCTCCCAGCAGGAGCTAAAGGGATTGGAAGAAAGTGTAGTGTCTGCTTTAGAATGCTTAGAAAGAAATAGGATGGACAGGAAGTGCTAGCTAAAGAAGTAGGAAAACACATAGTGTTGATAGGAAAGGATGCATACAAGCAGGGAAAAAAGAACTTATGGAACAGGTTAAAAAATAAGACCTCACCCATGACAATGTTGAACTTATAGGTAACGGAAGCTTTCCACAGGCCACAAGGAAGGGACTACTGCAGGTTAGGTGGCTCCAGAGGTCTGTTACTAAACTGCTTATGGGAATAATAGGAGATTACAATGAGCCAGGCACTGTGCTAAGGGCTTTAAACATAAGACTGTATGAAAATTAATTAACCACACACAACATTAGGACAGTGAAGGACTCTTCCAACTAAATCATTAATCTTATAAAGTCATGAGTAGTGATTTGCTGATCAACTTACTGGTTCCATTATATTAAATCTATGAAATTGTTGCACTCGAAAATGATTTTAATGTCATTAAAATAAACATAAGATATCCCCATATAAATGAAAGCAAAATTAAAAGAAGAATTTCTTTATGCTATTTGAATACTAAAACTGTCACATAATAATTATTGTCATCAAAAATGAAAATCACACAATTATCCTTGGTTCATGACCATACAGTTGTTATCTATATATGTATCTAATAGCCACCATATATTAAGTATTTAGGCATTTTGCTCAAGAATGTATTTTTCTAAATGATATTATTTCTTCACAAAGTTTCTTACCTAAAATTACATTTTAAGTTTCTTAAATTTCAAATTGTTGGCATTCTTGATTAACTCTGCTAGCTTATTTATTTGCTTTGAGAGAGAAAGAGAGTGCATGGGAGGGGCAGAGAGAGAGAATCCCAAGCAGGCTCCACACTATCAGTGCAGAGCCTGACCCTGGGCTCAAACTTGTGAACGAACCATGAGATCATGACCTGAGCCAGAACTAAGAGACGCTTAACTGACTGAGCCACTCAGGCGCCCCTCTTTTTACTTAATGTAATTAAAGCAGTCAATTTTGTTTATTTTTTTGGAAAGACTGGCCATTACTTTCAATGTTGTATTACTGTTTATTCTGGTCTCTCTGATTTTTCTTTGTGATTTCCTTCCTCTACTAAATGTCAGCTAAGTTTCTTCTTTTTTCTAGTTCCTTGTGGTGTAATGTGAAGCTCTTTATTTGAACTTTGCTTCTTAATATGAGCACTTATACCATAAACTTCACTCTAACATCTGCTTTTGCTGCATCCCATAGGTTTCAGAATGCAGGATTTTCTTTTCCTTCTGTTTTGAAACATTTTGATGCACCACTTCATTTCTCATTTGGCCCATTGCTTGTGCAGAAGTGTGTTTAATATTTACATACTAAATATTTATTATTTACACTGCAGATTTTCCAACTTTGCTTTATTGTTGATCTCTCATTTTGTACCACTGTGGTTGGAAAACAGATTTGGTGCGATTTCGTCTTCTTAAATTTGTAATATTTGTTATGTCTCTTTTTATGTGATTTAACCAGAGGATTCTTCTGTGTGTCCTTGAAGAAAATTGCATTGTATTTTTCTTGGATAGAATGTTTTGGATATATCTTTTAGAATTTTGTATTTTGAAGTATGCTTCAAGAAAAAAATGTTCTTGACAAAAAAAAAAAAAAAACCTTAACTGAGGGTACTTGTTTAAAATAAAACATATCAGAGGGCAGTAGGGGTGGGGGATGAAATAGGAGGCAGGGATAAAAAGGACCCTTCTAATGAAGAGCTCTGGGTAATGATGTACAGAATTGTTAAATCACTATTTTGTACACCTAAAACTAATATAACACTGTATGTTAACTACACTGGAATTAAAATTAAAAAAAAAAACTTAAAAACAGACAAAAAGGATGAAAAGATAAAATTTTCCGGCAGATTGTTTAAAAATTTCAATCAAAATTTAGATGACTATCATTTATAAATTATGGAAACACCACGGTTCAATACTCAGGTTGATTTTAAAGATACCAAGGTACCAAGATACCGTGGCCTTGGATGTTTTAAAATCCAAATGAAATTAGGGTTGTCATGCTCAAGGGCTTGTTTGTTTTTCAGTTAAAAAAAATTCAGCTTAATCCTAAAGGTTTTCTGTTCAGCTTCTCTGTGTATGGATAGCTATAAAATTTGATAACTAGGGCATCTATGTTTACAGTTAGAATATTCTATCTTGTTGGGATCGATTATAAGCACATCGTGTTTTTTTTATTTATACCACAACTTAGTCCAAATACATTTCTGCTCCATAAATCTTCTAATTTTGTAAGAACATTGCCTTCACCATGAAAGTGCTCTGCCAAATTTGTGATCATCTCAAAAAAAAACAACAACAAACTTCATCTTCAATATTGAACTTTTAATTGAATTGACAATAGCATTCACAAAAAGGTCAAATCTGTCTTATTTAATAGAACTTACAAGAGCTTTATTTAATTCTATGTAGTGATCAAACTATTATTGGAATTAACAGAACTGAGTATATCCTTGAAGCATCTGTGGAAAATGGAATAATGGTCCCCCCATGGCCATGATATACTTTGTATGCCAAAATAGTAACGGGTGTTCACAGAGGAGAGTAAGTGAAGGATCTGGAAGAGGGAGGTGACCCCGGACCACGTGGAGGGCCCAATCACTAGAGTCACTACAAGAGGGGCCAAGTGAGAAGCAGGATAAAGAACAACAGAAGCAGAGGTAAATGTGAGGCTCTTTGTAGGGGCCAGAGGCAAAGCAATGCAGATGTCCCTAGAAGCTACAAAGAGCGAGCCACAGATTCTTTCCTGGAGCTTCCAGAAGAATACAGACCTGCTGACACCTTTCTTTTCACCCGTGAGACTCATTTCAGCCTCTTGGCTTCAGAACTATAAGATGAATATATTTGCAAAGTTTTAAGCCTCTCAGTTTGCCGTGATTTGTTACAGCAGCAATGAGAAACTGATATGGCATCTAATGATACTGATATAAAACCGGAATGTTGGCAGAGTGCTAGTTAGTTAACAGTTAAACATGTTAACAGACTAAATCACTATCTTTAGGAATAGTCTTCTTAATTATTACTTTATTTTTAATGTTTGTTTATTTTTGAGAAAGAGAGACAGAGAGTGAGTAGGGGAGGTGCAGAGAGAGAGGAAGACACAGAATCTGAAGCAGGCTTCAGGCTCTGAGCTGTTAGCACAGAATCGGATGTGGGGCTCAAACCCAAGGACCACGAGATCATGACCTGAGCCAATGTCGGCCGCTTAACCGAATGAGCCACCCAGGTGTCCCAATAATTATTCATTTTTGAAGTCGATATTCTTTCTTCAGCACATTTGGATCTCAGTTACCATAAAGTTAGTGAACTCAGTACACCAATGGCAAGTAGTAGGTGTTACTCAACACTTTACACAAGTTACATGTCCATTATTAAATTTGGGGAGAAACAGAGGTCCAACACTTTACTTACTGCTACAGAAAGAGATTATTCCAAGAAGAAAAGAACAGCATGTTTAAAAATAAGCCACTGGATACTGATACTATAATAAGTGATGAAACTACACCAAGAGCATTCAGGTTCTTTTCATATACTCAAACTAGCAAGACTTCTCGGCCCCTCTTACCCATGCCTATTTCATGTAAATGTACACCAATAATGAAACACAATTCCTGACCGATACCACTCAGTGGACTCCTGGTGCCCTCAAGGTGTTTGAAGGTGCGCACGTGGCAGTGGAAGCCATGATGAAGACTTCCCACATTACCACTGAGATCAGGAGGCAGCCGCCCTGAGCCCACATTCCTCTGTACACTTCGTTGGCAAAACCCTGTGTGCTGTTCTTAAAAGGTAGGTATTAGTTAAGCTATATCTGGAAAGGGTCAAGCAAAGATACCTGGTTGTCCCTGGCCATCTTCCAAGGGAATCACAGTCAACCCCAGAAGAGATCACGGATGAAGCTGCAAGTACAAAGTGATCTACCAAATCCACTGAGGCTTATGTCATAGCTCATTTAAAGGAAAAGAAGAAACAACCCTGGAGCAGAAATGGACATTTGGAACCTACGATCATTCCTATTTGTACTTATTACCTTGTTGAACAATCACATCAGGCTGGGCCTGTCCATCTTTGGTAACAGATGGTAAGAGGCAGAAGCAGGATTTGAACCCACCACCCAGGTCCGGGTATAGTGCTCCTACTGGCCCTCAGCCTTCAGCAACTTGGAATCCCTCTTCCTGGGCCCTTTCCTAGGCTTACCTCAGCCTGAGGTCTGTTGTCAGTTCTCCACACTGTGACTTCTCCCCTCAGTTAAGGGATGTTTTTGTCATCCCCACCACCCTTTGATCAGAATAAATTCAACTTGCATTTCCCTGATGAGGAGGGATGCTAAGCATCATTTCCTGTGTCTGCTGGCCATCTGGATATCCTCTTTGGAGAAGTGTCTGTTCATATCTTCTGCCTATTTCTTCACTGGGCTGTTTGTTTTTCGGGTGTGGAGTTTGGTGAGTTCCTCATATATTTTGGATATTAACCCATCAAGAAGATGTGGTTTATCTATACGGTGGAATACTACATGGCAATGAGAAAGAATGAAATCTGGCCTTGTGTAGCAACATGGATGGACCTTGAGGGTGTTATGCTTAGCGAAATAAGTCAGGCAGAGAAGGACAAATATCATATGTTTGCACGTATAGGAGGATTAGGAGGAACTTAACTGAGGAACAAGGGGGAGAAGAAGGGGGGAAATGGTGGGGGAAAAGGGAGAGAGGCAAACCATGAGAGACTCTTGAATGCTGAGAAACAAACTGAGGACTGATGGATGTGGGGGGAGGGAAAGGGGGGGGTGATGGGCATGGATAAGGGCACTTGTGGGGATGAGCACTGGGTGTTATATGGAAACCAAATTGACAATAAACTATTTGTAAGAAAAAAAATAGAATAAATTCAACTTGCTCTCCTACTTTCCAACTTGCTCTCCTACTTTCCAGTTTCCTTTAAAAAGACATGCTGCTTGTAGTATTATTCTTTCAACTTTTATTTAAAAATTTCCTTTTAAAAAATAGGAGGGCACCTGGGGGGCTGAGTCAGTTGAGCATCCGACTTCAGCTCAGGTCATAATCTCATGGTTTGTGGGTTCGAGTCCCACATCTTGAGCCTGCTTGAGATTCTGTGTCTCCCTCTCTCTCTGCCCCTCACCTACTCATGCTCTGTCTCTTTTTCTCTCTCAAAAATAAACAAACATTTTTTGAAAAATGGGAGGACAATTTTGTCTTTGCGGACCTGGGCATTACAGATCCAGTCTTCTGCCAGCTTACTTCGGTGTTACCATGTGGTTGCTAAGTAATCTGAACAGCAATTCCAACAATGACAGTGCAGGGTATGCCCTCCTTGTAAATGATCAGATACCAATGACTCACGAGTGAACTCACAAGTGAACAAAAGTCACCAGAAATATATTCTGTCAGAAGATAATTTGGCAGGGTGGGGAATGGGAGTATCAGACTAACTCTGGATTTTAAACAAGTAATAAATAGCACAGATATGTTAGCTAGTGCTTTTCCTCAAGTCGTGGTGCATATGCTGTAGAAACATGAAGTCTCACGTGGGATTCAGTCCTGGGTTATAGGCCTGGTTCAACATTTGCAAATCAATCAATGTGATACATCACATCAACAAAAGAAAAGATAAAAACCATATGAGCCTGTCGATAGATGCAGAAAAAGCATTCGGCAAGATACGACATCGCTTCTTAATAAAGACCCTCGAGAAAGTCGGGTTAGAAGGAACCTACTTAAACATCATAAAAGCCATCTATGAGAAGCCCTCAGCTAACATCACCCTCAATGGGGAAAANTGAGACCCAAAAGTGTACAGCCAACTAATCTTTAACAAAGCAGGAAAGAATATCCAATGGAAAAAGACAGACTCTTTAACAGATGGTTTTGGGAGAAATGGACAGCAACATGCAGAAGAATGAAACTAGATCATTTCTCACACCATACACAAAAATAAACTCAAAATGGATAAAGGACCTGAATGTGAGACAGGAAAGCATCAAAACCCTAGAGGACAAAGCAGGAAACAAGCTCCTTGACCTCAGCTGCAGAAATTTCTTACTTGACACATCCCCAGAGACAAGGGAATCAAGAGCAAAAATGAACTATTGGGACCTCATCAAGATAAAAAGCTTCTGCACGGCAAAGGAAGCAATCCATAAAACTAATAGGCAACCAACAGAATGGGAAAAGATAGTTGCAAATGACACATTGGACAAAGGGCTAATATTCAAAATCTAGAAGAAGCTCACCAAACTCCACACCTCAAAAACAAATAATCCAGTGAGGAAATGGGCAGAAGATACGAACAGACACTTCTCCAAAGAGGACGTCCAGATGGCCAACAGACACATGAAACGATGCTCAGCGTCCCTCATCCTCAGGGAAATACAGATCAAAACCACACTGAGATACCACCTCACACCGGTCAGAGTGGTTAAAATGAACAAATCAGGAGACTCTAGATGCTGGCGAGGATGTGGAGAAACAGGTACCCTCCAACACTTTGGTGAGAATGTAAGCTGGTGCACCCCCTCTGGAAAACAGTATGGAGATTCCTCAAAAAATTAACAATAGAACTCCCCTATGACCCAGAAATAGCACTGCTNAGAAAGATAAAGTCTCGTTAATATTTCTACTTTACTCCCTTCCGCTCCAGTGTCTGCATGACTCCATGTGTCAGTGAGCATGTGCCTGAACAGCAGCAATGAGAGTGATGCTTCTGTTTGTTACATGTTCTATCTTTCAAAGGCCAAATCGCTCCTTCTTTCAGCTACACGAAGGACACCTTCCTTTGTGTATCATTTTTGTGGCATTACTGAGCTCTATGGAGAGAACATCCTTCCCTAGAAAAGCTCATAATTTAATTGAGAAAAGGAAAATACACTGGCCAGTCTTATAAAGCTTCTTTTCAAATTAAATACCTTCAGTGCAAGAAATGCCTTTGTTGACACTTTATAGCTTGTGTGGATGACATGGAGGCTCTGGTAGAATTTTTTCTCTGATGAGCTCAGCTCTTCAGCTCAGTGTTTTTAAAAGGCAATAATCACTCTGGAGAAGTGAGACACTCAGAGTCTGCACCTCCGGGCCGTGGGAACAGCAGAGCCGAGAACCTGGCATGTCCAATATTCGGCTTTTCAGCTCTGGTTTAGATCCCTCTGAACGTCAGAGTTCAGCATCTCTGGTTTGTTTCCTATTTCAGTCGGATCACAGACAGAATCTGCTTTCTAACAGCTATTTGCAGATTCCTTAAGAGGCCACAGGATCAGTTTCAAGCAACAGAAAAACTGGAAGTTCCATCATTACTTCATTTTACCAATAGGTGGCACTGTGGGCAATGATATGGGATAAATAAGACCTTAACGCTAACTTTAAAAAAAAAAAAGAAAGAAAAGAAAAAGCTTTTTTTTTTTTTGGGGGGGGGGGGGGGGGGGGGGGGGGGGGATGNATTGTTTTATAGTTTTATAAATGCTTCTCTCTTAATTATTATTTTTTCCTCCTTCAGACCTTGCCTCTCCCAAGGCTGCCAGGCAGATCATTTAACCCTGTTTCACAGCTATTTAAATGAAAAGGCTGGATTCACTCATGGGTGTAAAATTCAAGTGGCTGCTAGAATCGGGCAGCTTATTTAAATGAGTTCAGAGGGTCTGGTGCAAATGGATAAGGAGGCTAACAGGAACCCATCCAAAATAATTCAGTTTTAACTGTTTTTGTTTATTTCCTGGTGAGTTTAACTTATTTATTTTTCTAATACAGTATGCCAAACCGAGAGAGTCTCTGGGAACAAATGAACGTCTTCTCGGTTGGATGATGTCTGGAAGGCCCTCCAGTTATAAAATGCTATCATGGATCCTAAACTCTGCTATAGGAATATGTTTATAAAACCACACATGTATTTCTAATCATGTATCTACATTATTATATGCATCATTCTACTATCTCCAAATTCTTAACTCTGTTTAAGCCTAATGTGAAACCAAGTAGGAAGATCCTATTTCCTTTCCATTAAAATAACGGTGGCAGGAAATGAATTTAGAGACCTTAAGATTCCCTTAAGGTGAGAAATCCCGGACAGATTTTACACTTTTTTTTTTTAATGTTTTATTTATTTCTGAGAGAGAGACAGAGACAGCGTGAGCAGGGGAGGGTCAGAGAGAGAAGGAGACACAGAATCAGAAGCAGGCTCCAGGCTCTGAGCTGGCTGTCAGCACAGAGCCCGACGCGGGGCTCAAACCCACGAACCATGAGATCATGACCTGAGCTGAAGTCAGATGCCTAACCAACTGAGCCACCCAGGCGACCCAGATGTTCCACTTCTATCTCCTTCACCGTTGGCATATCATCAGTGTCTGGGCCACATTAATTTTACCTCCCAACTCTGGATACCATTCCTAATTTTAGTCCATGGGACTCGTGCCCTATTCCAGACTCTCATTGTGTGGATCTCACTCTACAGCTGACTACACCAGCAGGAGAGCGAGAAGCCACCAGGTAATGGAGGGTGGGACTGACCCAGAAGCAATGAGGCTGGAAATCCGGATGTAAGAGTTTGGCGCATACTTACCTTACTAGTCTTGTCTCTTGCATATACTTCAAACATACCCCACACTGCCACCTTCAGTTGCACAGAAGTACTATTATTAGAATAAATCATGTGACACATTTGACAGATTCCACAGCCCTGATACCTTTGACCACCTAGAAAATACCTAGATGTCTTTCAAATTCAAGCTCAACTACTTCCTCGGCACAAAGTCTTCTCCAGTTCCCCCAGACAAAACTGAATTGCTCTGTGGTTGCACACATTTAGACACATTTCTCACATAAGACTACTGCCTCGTGCAGAGAATTTGTTCTACCAGAGAAGAGACTAGAACCATTCATCTTTTGTTGATTACTGACTTAAATTGAAATAAACTATCTCCAAAATCTGTCTACCTGGGTTTGAATCCTAGCTCTACCTCTTGGTAACCATGAGATTTTAAGCAACTTAACATAACTTTCCAAACCTGATTTATCCATCCATGTATTCCTTCATGGCATAAGAGATGCCATAGGCCTGCCATGAGGACCAAATGTAAAAATGCACCAACACAGTCACCCCAGTGTTTGGCACACGTGACCGACTTCACTATTTAACATCCTTACGTGCAGAACACTGGCTTGGACTAGAAGACCCATGTGACCCCCTCTAGCTCCAACATGGTTTGAATTTATGTCCTGAATGGAGCGG
Source organism: Crocuta crocuta (assembly GCF_008692635.1). Classification (NCBI taxonomy): domain Eukaryota; kingdom Metazoa; phylum Chordata; class Mammalia; order Carnivora; family Hyaenidae; genus Crocuta; species Crocuta crocuta. The sequence continues at coordinate 4,593,306 of NW_027528640.1, forward strand.
ACAAATCGACACTGTTAAACACATAGCTCTATAATGCAAGAGAATAGCAGTCAGTCACAGGTCACAGCCCCTGGTTCTAAATCATGTCATTTTATTGAAATACAAGCATTAAGAAAGAGGCTTCAATTAATCAAACCAATAAAATGTGGGTCTCGTTCATTTATGTCTCTCCTGACATAGGCTTTCTTCCTCAATTTCCCTTCCAGCCCTCAAACACACTCATATCCATTTCCAGAGAGACTTGTTCTAGAGACGATGGGTCAACAAAGAGCTACTTACTCACTACCTATAATACTTGAAGATCATCATGGGCACAGGGAACCAAGTTATCCTAGAAAGTTCTGGAAGAGTTTAAATTGCCCATGACTGTGGCCCCCATCCCAAAACACACGTGAATGTGCACATCAGCCCATCAGCTTCCTTCAGATATAGATTTGCATACTGTTTTCCCTTTTGTTGTTTCCATAAGCACAAAGTCTCTGGAATTTCTTTTCTTTTCTTTCTTTCTTCTTCTTTTTTTTTTTTTTAAGTTTGTTTATTTGTTTTGAGAGAGAGCATGAGAGGGGAGGTGCAGGGGGAATCCCAAGCAGGCCCTGTGCCTGACTCAAGCCCGGAACTCAGGAACCGTGAGATCATGACCTGAGCCTAAATCAAGAGTTGGGCACTTAACTGACGGAGCCACCCAGATGCCCCAATTCTCTGGAAGTTCTAGGCTCTTTTTGTTTAACTTAGTTTGTCAGAAGAAGTCCTGTGATAGAGGCCTAGGAGGCTTATGTAATGGGAAAAAATGAATAGGGTAAGAGGCACATATGTCAGCAAACACTTGATTTGGTAAAACCATTTCTCTTTGTGCTCACAAATGTCAATCTTCATTCATGATAACATGTGCTCTGGTTAAAGCTCTTTTTACAGAGAAATGAAATGGATAAAATGCTCCCATTTTATTCAAATTAAAGAGTGTTATGCAAAACCATCACAAGTAAAAACCATTTTATCCTTCACATTTTTACTCATTAAAAAAATAGCATTCAGCGGAACATCTTAATACCCGGCACTGTCTTTCAATGGCAAGGTGAAGAATGAAGGCCTGGTCCAGATTTCAGGTAGCCTACAGACTACTACAAATACAGATGCAAATATAAATATGTGGCCAACCCTTTCACAAGGGAAATTACAAGCTGATTTCACTAAATGAGATGTTTTAACCAGATCCACATAGCCATATGCAGACAAGAATTGTACAAATAGTTGATAAATTGTGAAATTACACAGAGATTCTTACTCAAAAAAGAAAAGGACTGTCATTATTCAAAATGAAGAAATGAGCAGGCTCCTGTGACCCAATCACATTAGTTTAAAAATATTCTTCTCTTCAATTTACCGTCAAGACTCAATGTGTGTCTCCAGAGTGAGGACTAGGCATGTAGACACCAGTGGGTATGCCGGGGGGATAGAGAATCAGCGCATGCACAAGGAACGTGATTCAAGATTTTACAATGTTATTGTGGATTAAGAAAAAGAGAAGGGTTTTATTTTCAGAATAGGAAACACTTCGCTGATGTATATATGGATTATTCCAGAGTTATGCTTTCAAAGAGAAAAATGGCTAACTTGCTAAATTGTAAACCTGGGTCTCTTTGATGCTGAACACTTTAAAGCCATGGAGTATAATCATTAAAATATTCTCAGCTCTTTTTCTTCATTTTTTGACTAAACAACTGAAAAGATGGATGGTATAACTTTGGGAAACTATACTAAGGTCTTATAAGTTTAGAAACCAATAGGGCAGACTCACACTTTGGTTCCTATTTCAAAAATATTTTGTTTAGGGGCGCCTGGGTGGCTCAGTTGATGGAGTCCAATTTCAGCTCAGCTCATAATCTTATGAGTCCAGGTCCATGGGTTGGGGCCCCGCATCAGGCTCTGTGCTGACAGCTCGGAGCCTGGAGCCTGCTTCAGATTCTGTGTCTCCTCTCTCTGCCCCTCCCCTGTTCCTGCTCTTTCTCTCAAAAATAAAATACACATTAAAAAATTAAAAAGTATTTTCTTTAATATTTGTTTAATATTTTAACTCAGTGTTATCATTCAGAAATCATATATAATGCAGAAATTACTGTGGTAAAGTCATATAAGCATTCCTGAGAAATTTGTATCCAATAAAATTGTACTCTAAAGAGTCATAGAGCTTATGGGAAAAGTATATCACTTGAGATATATAGAATGATATGATATGACCAAAATACCTCCAAAAATGACAATCCTAATGAAGAATACTAGGACAGTTAATTCTTAACAAGATTTTATACCAAGAATATATTTTGTCAGTGTATTTTTGCAGCTCTAAACCATGGGAATTGTACTTCCTCCTTCAAAATGTATTTTATTTAATAAATATACTTCTAATTAGACTGGTTTCATCAAAATTAAAAATATGATCTACAATACAAATATGCAGAAATTGGTTGCATGTATTACACTAATAACAAAGGAGCAGGAAGAGAAATTAAGAAAACAATCCTATTTTCAATCGCACCAAAACGAAATAAATACCTTGGAATTAACTTAACCAAGGAGGTGAAAGACCTGTACTCTGAAAACCATTAAACAGTGATGAAAGAATTTGAAAACAACACAAACAAATGGAGAGACAGTCCATGCTCATAGACTAGAATAACAAATATTGTTAAAAAGTCCATATGACCCAAAGCAATCTACAGATGCCATGCAATCAATCAATATTAAAATACTCATAGCAGCTTTCACAAAAGTCAAACAAATAATCATAAAATGTATACGGAACCACAAAAGATATCAAATAACCAAAGTCATGTTAAGAAATTACAGCAAACCTGGAGACATCACAATTCCAGATTTCAAGTTATATTACAAAGCTGTAGTGATCAAAACAGTATGAGACTGGCATGGGAAATAAACGCACAGATCAATGGAACAGAATAGAAAGCCCAGAAATAAACCAGAACTTACCTGGTCAATTAATCCTGACAAAAGATGTAAAAATACACAATAGGGAAAAGACAGGCTTTTTGGTGCTGGGAAAGCTGGACAGCTACATGCACAAGAATTAAACCAGGCCACTGTCTTACACTGCACACAAACATAAACTCAAATGGCTTAAATATCAAAATGTGAGACCTGAAGCCATAAAACTCCTAGAAGAAAACATGGGCATCTGTAGATAGGCCTCCAAGGGAAACAAAAAGCAAAAACATACTAGTAGTACTCTGCCAAAGTAGTAAGCTTTTGCACAGTGAAGGAAACAATCAACAAAACAGGGCAGCCTACTGAACAGGAGAAGATATTGGCAAATCATGGATTTGATAAGCAATTAACACCAAAATCTAAAAAGAACATATACAACTCGATTAAAAGAATCGATTAAAAATGGGCAGAGGACCTGAATAGATATTTTTCCAAGGAAGACACACACATGGACACCAGACACGTAACAAGATGTTCAACATCACTAATCATTAGGGGAATGTAAATCAAAACCACAGTGAGCTATCACCTCACCCCTGTCAGAATGGCTAGACTCAAAAAAACAAGAAATAATAAGCGTCAGTGAGGATGTGGAGAAAAAGGAACCCTCATGCACACTGGAGGGCATGCAAACTGGTGTCACTGTGGAGCAGTGTGAAGATTTCCCAAAAAATGAAAAATAGAGCTACCCAATGATCCAGTAATTCCACTACTATTTACCCAAAGAAAACAAAAACACTAACTTAAAACATATATTTGCACCCCTATGTTTATTGCAGTATAATTTACATTAATCAAGAGATAGAAATAGCCCAAGTGCCCCCTGGTAGATGAATGGATAAAGAGGATGTTGTGTGTGTGCGTGTGTGTGTGTGTGCGTGTGTGTGTAGGAGCATCACTCAGCCATACAAAGGATGAGCTCTTGCTATGGTTAACAACATGGATAGACTTCATGGGTTTTCTGCTCAGTTAAACAGTTCAGAGAGAGAGAAATGCCACATAATTTTACTTACATGTAGTCTAGAAAAACAAATGAATAATCAAACAAACAAAAAGCAGAAACAGACCCACATATACAGAGAACAAACTGATGGTTGCCAGATGGAGGTGGGTAGGGGAGATGGGGAAAATGAGTGAAGCAGAGGGGAGATTCAGGCTTCCAGTTTTGGAATGAATACATCACAGGAATAAAATGTACCTGGCAGGGAATATAGTCAATGGTATTGTAACAGTGTTGTGGGGTGACAGAAGGGAGCTACAGGTGGGGTGAACACAGCATTACATAGAGTGCTGTGCAATCACTGTGTCCTATACCTGAAACTAATGTAACACTGTGTGTCAATTATGCTTCTGTAAAAACAAACAGACTATGATGTAAAGGTAGCCTTCTTTGCAATCATTTTTCTTCTTCTTAAACACAGAACAAATGTCTTTTTATCTTCTTTATCTGTGCCTGCAGCTCACCCAGTAGTTTGGAATCATAAAAAGAAAAGAATGGTAGCTCTTGGGGCCACAAAACAGCTCTTCCTGTAACAAAAGGCACCTTCTAAGACCATGTATGTATATATACAAGGCTTGCTTCCTACCACTTTAAAACATCAATACGTGGGAAAAATCACAGGACTATCCCAACAAATTACCTATGCTGATCACTCCCCATTTTACTAACCATGTATGAACCACTTATCATTAAGCAAATATGGGCAATGCACGATAGGCTATTCTGGACAAACGATTTCCAGACAAGAAGGATTTTTAAATCTAAAATGGATTAGACAACTTTAAAAAGCCATTCATCATTATAACAAAGTCAAATGACATCTTGCATACAAGATCTTCACATGAGTGCTATTTAATAGGCTGTAGCTGACAAGATAGTTAACAGATGCATGCGGTAGGAAATGGATTTTTACAATTATTGATCTTCCAAACAGCTTAAACATAGGCACACTATTTTTTCCCTTTAATTACGGTGCATGTGGAAAAGGCTTGATTTGTTTTGAGACTTCAATATGCTCTAGTAGCCTACAAAATAACAGACCTTTTCCCATCAAAAGGAAATCATGATCCTGAATGTCTGCAACCATCAGACCTGATGTAGAGAAGCTACTACGTGTTGGTGGATGGGACAGGTTTTCTGATTCAGCTCCCCTGGAAAGAGGAGTCCCCAACTTGGCCCCCAACATGTTGACACAACTTCCCACCAATAAGCTGATGTCCAGACCAGTTTAAGGTTGGCTCCCTGGTAGAAATCCGAATACCACTTTTCAAAGACCTCCCTCCCCCACCCCAGGGAACTCTGCCCTACAGACCAAAGAAGTCATCCTAAAAACTAACTACAATATTAGTTTATAAGTAAGCAAACAAACAAAATAAAGGCCCTCACAGAGAGAGGTACATAATAAAATGTTACAATGACATGGTATCTGGACTTGTTATTAAAAGGTAGAGAAGAAAGATTAGCAACTGCTGATAATTACTGAGGTTGTGGCACAGGGTATGTGGTTGGGGGAGGGGTGTGCACTTACTCTATTTTTGTATGTTAGAAAAATGTGTCTCCAGAAAAGGAAAAGAAGCCATAAGCAGTATCAAGTCTATGCTGTTCTGCAGAGTGAATATTACAGTTACAAAAATACACTCCTTTGGTCATTTATTGAACACACTAAATTCCTATGGTCTCTAAATTTGTTGCCTGTTTATCTATAGAGTTTCTCCTAAAATCGAGTTCTGGGAAAACAAAGGTCTGTGGAGAATTTCTTTAGGAGAAAGTATCATATGTCCTCTAAGTCTCTTCTCAAATGTATGCAAATCCAGAGCATTCTAAGAGTGGTTAACACAATCACTCTAACGACCCCGTGAATGAAAGGTAATTAATTATCCTCAGAAAGTCTGAAACTCTGTATTATAAACATTCATCTTTCAAAGCACTTGCATTTAAAAAAGAAATTAGTAAATTCGGTCAAGTTTTATTCCAGCAATGCTGGTCGAAATTACTTCAATTCTTAGTTATCAGGCAAAACCTGACTACACTAGTCTCTACCTTCTGGTTCACTTCCTACATAGGCAAAATACTGAGTCACCCTGTACCGAGAATCCAGCAAATGGAGCCCATATTTTTCAGTGAGTTATTATAAAATCATCATTTTAAAAATATCTTTTTAAAACTTGAAAATTGTCCCGATTTTCCTGTTTTTAAGCAAACCCGGCTTCCTCTTGCGTGTACTCACAAACACCTCTGGAATCGAATGCACAGATTCCTTGATAAAAGAATGATATGGCGCTAATAATAATTCATGAGTGGATAACTTCTTGCTTTTAGGAGACAAAACAAATGCCCTCATCTCAATCTTAAGCAACGGGTTTAGGTGGATAGGTGCCTAGCTTTGCTCAGTGGGAATCTGTATCAGAAGCAAAACCAGAGCTATGTCCTTATGATCACAGACTTACTGACTGTAAATACAAGCAAACAGAAACAGGCTGTTTCCATGGAGAATGTTCATTTAACATGCATTCATCAAAGGTTTTTGAACACCTTTCCTGTGCTCAAGACTGAGGTAGGCACTGGTGGCTTATCAGCCCACAGGGGCCATGGCCTGGAGCTCCCAAACTGGCTCACCATGAATAATCCCTACTCATTGTTCACTAGTCACCATCCAATTAGCAGCTTTGGGGTGGAGGGGGTTAGGCGACGGGGGACCTGGAGCAAAATGGAATGCGGAAACTTGTTGCAAGGAAACTTTGGTAACACCGGTCCACTCCTAAACTGACAGTCAGTGAAAACCTGAGTGCAAGCTGAACGAAACGGACTTTCTCACATTTTAAAACCTCTGTGTATCACTTGTAGCCCTACAATGAAAACTATCCATGAGAAACAACTTGAGTATATGTGGGATTTTTAAGGAGCAAGGGGAATCACACACACACACACATATATATAATAATATATCAATATTAGTATATTAATTATTATATTATAATAAGTATATTATAATTATATTAATTATATATCAATTATGTATTAATCTATATTATATGATTAATTATACATTGATATATTATATTAATATATTAATTATTACTTAATTCTATTTATTAATATGTTAATATTATGGTATATTATTGTATGTTATTATATTATATATTAATATATAATATTATATTATATATTAAATATGTTTTATTTTTCTTCTTTTAAATTTCCCACAGCTTGTTAAACATAACATGCAAACCTCTAACCTTCCGCTGGTACCATCTCTGCCTTTTCTGTAGCAATCATTTCTGATCTCACCACCAACTTTGACTCCAGTGGGGAAAAGAGCAGGAGAAAATGAACTTGCAATTGAAAACAAACCTGGGCTTAAACAGAGGGAGCGAAAGAAATTTACAAAATGCACGCATCTGAGCAAAGAGCACTGTGAAGGCAAAAGTAAGGATCAAAGGAGCAAACAGTTCCTTCCATCACACATGAGTCAGAGTCAGTCTCTTGGGTACAATAAACAGGTTCTTCATCAGACCGTCTGGGTTCTGGCCTACACACTGGAACAGGGGCTAACTTTTAAAGTGCTCTCAGTAATTCTGACAGTGTTCGAAGTATTAAATATATAATTATTTTTATTTCCATTTTATAGATGAAGCAAGTAAGTCCCAAGAAAGCTTATAGTTGAGTGTTATGAAGCTAATAAGTGATAGAATGGACCTCGTATTTGTGTCTTCTTAGGCTACATAGTGCTCTTCTTCACCATTTCATTCACCATATGAAATGCTTCATTTCATTTCCACCTCCAGTAAAACTCCTGCTAATAGTACTTACACCAAAAACAAGGATAGCTAATATTTATTACGCATTTACTATGTGCTAGGCACTGTGTTGATACTATACCTAATCTAAATACACTACCTAATTACATCTTCACAGCGACCTGATGTATTAACAGATCATTCCTCTCATTAGACATGAATTAACTGAGGTTTACAAGGTCAAGTACATTACATCACACAAAAGAGCCTGAGGTCTTCAGCCAGTTAGCAGTAGAGCTCACACTCAAACCCTCCCTGTGTGTTTCTACCGTCTGTGTGCGTGGTCAGCTCCCAGGATTCCCAAACTCATCTGATGAGAGCACACACCTGAATACTTACAACAAATACAAACCTTTATTTAGGTCCTTACTCACGGATTCTGCTTTAGTAGGCTGCGCATGAAGCCCAAGATACGAATTTGTAACGAGCACTGGACAAGTATCAGGCATATAAAGGAAACACACACTCTGTACGGACATCATTTACTTTCAACTTCCGCACCTTATCCTCTAGTTTAGAGGCTGGCAAGCTTTTACCGCAAGGGCCAGACCGCAAACAGTTCGGGTTTGTGGGCCTTAGAGTTACTGTTGCAAGTACTCATCTCTGCTACATGCACAGTATGTTAACAAATGGGCGTGGCTGCATTCCAATAACATTTTATTGATGGGCAGCAAGATTGGAATTTCATGTAATATTTGTGAGTTATTAAATATTCTGCTTGTGATTCTTTTCGATCATTTAAAAAAATAAAAACCATTCACAGACTGTAAAAAACAGGTGGGTTGGATTTGACTTATAGACTGGGTTTTTGATTTTTGGTTTTTGCCCATACCTGCATCAGCCCTCTCTTTCTCAGAGGTTAGTTCCAGCCCTAAGAGTGGTTTATATAAAATTCTTTACCCAACTTACTGTTACTGACATTCCTAGTAAGCATCCCCCGCCCCCTGTTGTTTTTCTTCCTGTCTCCTGCCCTTCTCTTCTGATGTCTGGACACTGTCTCATTTTAAATTCTAAGCTACAAAAGTGCATTCTTTTAACAATTCTGTAAACAGTGCCGTGAGGTCTTTGGGGGAATAAACTAATAAACCAAAACATATTTGCCATAAATAAATATATTACAAGGAATAAGGAGCTCTTGCAAACTACTTAGGCCCTATCTACAGGATGATAAGTGGATGTTATCATTTCAGTGGATCATTACTAAAAAGCATTAAGCTTAAGAATTCTAAGGGAGGATCACTGGGGAGGCAACCATCCAAGTTCATGACATTTGGATCGGCTGTGATGCTGTGGCTGTGAGGGAACTTTTGCCTCATAGTTTTAATCGATATATAATCACAGCCTTTTGCCTTTCTGCTTCACTAAATCCTTTCCTAATATGATGCCTCTGCAATGTTTTCTCTTCCAAAGAGCTTCTCTTGTGATTCTCCATCATTGAAAACAAATAATCGTAAACCAGTCAATAAATGCTTTCTTTGCCATGTACTTGGCATACTTAAGTTCATGACTTGCTTTCCTTCTCTAGTTTATTTCTGCAACTTTCCAAGAGACACACTATGCGTTTGCTAAGAGGAAATATTTTGCAGGGTTTCATTATACACTGAAAGTCAGATGTGCGTTTGGAACACATGAGAGTGTTCCAAGGCCGTGTGATAATTTTGTGACGACAACAGTGTGATGTCTGGAAAACTTGGCTCTCTCCCTGGCTTGTGTGGATGGCAGCCATCTAGGAATTACCTCGGTCAACTTTTTCTCCACTGTGTGCATGACTCCCTTCTTCCTCCCTGGGTCATCCAGCAATTGCTTCAACACCTTCAAGGACAGAGGACTCGGTAATAACTGCAGCAGTTAACCACTGTCCAGAATCAATGCCGTTAGCCCTTCCCCATTTTAAGGGAAGTTGTCTCCTTATAACTGCCACCCAATTGTTCCTTGGACACAATAATCCCAATTATAAGTTAATTACAATACATAATAGAGCATTCAGAGATGCATACGGTGTACGCATATGCATACAACTATATATCCTATGGCGAACGTAAAGTCTCTCAGCCAAATAAATCACAAGAAAAATAGCAAACGGTGACACCCAGCTCTGCCCCATGGAGTGCTCTGGTTTCAAAACTGCCCAAATTAGAAGTCACAGATGGAGAGGGGTGAGGAGAGATGTGGTCTGAGTTAAAGGGAGCACACAAAATGTCATGTGAGGAGGAAGCCAACTTAATTCCCACCTGGTTCACAACTCCAGTATCCGGTACCTTATACCAGGCATTTGGAATTTCCTAAACGTCAGATTCAAAGCAGGAGTTAAAGTCTCATCTTGCACCTCTTTCAAAAAGTTGCAAAGAGGAACATCAAGAGTACTGAGCTCATTTTTAGCCAAGTGGATATAATTCAGATGCAAGTAGAAGAATCGGGTGTCCTGAAAATCTTCCTTGAAAACTTTCCTAGGAACCTGGGTCAAGTAGACCTAACAGCTGAGACAAGGACATCTTGTGGTCACTCCAGGTCTACCTTGACGTAGATCTTCATTCATGCTCAGCCACAGAAGCTGTCTGTACCCCAGCTAACTGGACAATCACCTAGACAATGTGTGTGCAGGTACAGCATGTGTAGTGGTTACAAGCTACTAAATCACTCATATCATAATATATATACCTTGAGGGTGCCTGGGGGGCTCAGCTGGTTGAGCGTCTGACTTTGGCTCAGGTCATGATCTCATGGCCTTTGGGTTCGAGCCCTGCATCCAACTCTCTGCTGACAGCTCAGAGCCGGGAGCCTGCTTCAGATTCTGTCCCTCTCTCTCTCTCTCTCTCTCTCTCTCTCTCTCTCTCTGTCCCTCCCCTGCTCATGCTCTGTCTCTCAAAAATAAGTAAACACTAAAGAAAATTAAAAAAGATGTAGACCTTGGAACAATGTTCTGTACCTCACTTTCCTTAAATGTACAATGACAAAAACAATAACACCTACTTTATATGGTTGCTGTGAAGGTGAAATCAGTTAAACAATGCAAATGGCATAGATTAAGTTTCTGGTGCATAGTAAGCAGTGAAAACAAATGGTACTTATTACCAAGGGAGTATCTGGTGCAGAGTAAGTTATGTAAACAAATGTGACTTATTACAATACAGTCCAGGTCTTTCCTAAGACTGCATTTACCAAAATGCAGTGTAATTGTAGATTTGGTATTTGTTGCAAACCATAACAATTTTGACCTGGAGCATTGTGTTAGTTATGGGTTCAATTATTATGTCCTTTGTAACCTGTGCAAAGCCTGCAACATAGAAAGGGGCTTTGATAAATGGTTTATGGGAGAAATAGACAAAATAAGTTGCTTTCTCATATTCTATTTGGTTTGGTAATTGATCTTTAGATCATTTATTCTAAACACCTTCATATACCAAAGTTATGATGGGCAGTTTGGGATTTCTTAATAAATCTAGTAAATTATCCAAAAGGTTTTCTTTAATCACTGAGAAGGTAACATGCCAAATATTTTTAAATAGTCTGTTAAAATCTCTCCTTGCCTACTTAAATTAAAAGCCTTACATTAAAACTTACGAATAGAACAATAAGCAAGAGTGAATAAATCTAGAAAGTGACATGCTGTTATAATCCTGCAAAAGCAATCTCTTTCAATTAATGAACCTCCAGGACTCTTTCTTCAGTAATTTGCATAAGGATTTTAAATTTAATTTTTATCTTGGACAGTTAAATGGAGAGTGTCTCATAAATGTATTCAAAAATGATCTTACTCAGGGATTGCCAAATGAAGCTTGGCCAGACAACAAAAACGGATGCAGAAGAAAATCAACACAGTGGTCTTGGGGAATGGGATGCCCATATCGTGATGTTTCTGTCAGGTTCCTTCCATGTACCCCATTGCTGAATTGGAAGATGGGACCTGACTTGAGGCATGTCCAAATGTCTGCAACAGTGACCACGCAAATGACAGGGCTCCACTCACTTTGCCAGGTTCCTTGGAACAAGTTAAATCAAAGCCTCAAGTTTAAGTGAGGAAATGTCAAGTTGCTTGCCACTTGCACAGCAGAGAATTCAGAGGTCTCTGTGGCATCCCCGGAGTGCCAAATTGGCATTTGCCATACTGGTGGTTTGCAAACTGGACACGCAGTCAGCCTTAACACAAGTTGACTTGGATGCAGGCTCACAAAGCCCATGGTGGAAAACTCAGTTTAAGAGAAGAGGTGCAAACAGCAAAATCCAGTACCGAAATCTTAGTTGGCAATGGAAACCAGAAGGGCTGGTGGTGGTCATTATTTGGACCTATGTCTAGGAGATGCATGTGCCCTTCAGACTCGGCAGTGAGTGCTCCAAGACCCAAGGAGATGTTTCCTAACCCAGTGGGAGACCTGGGGTGCTAAAGGCACAGCTTCAAAGACCAGAAAGCCAACTGAGACAAGGCTGTGGATCAGTGCAGGCTGACTCTGATGCAGTGAGGTTTAATGGAGCACCAGGGATCTCTGGGGACCCTAGCAGACACGGACCTCACAGTTAAGTCAAGTTCTTACAGATGGTCACCAGCTGTCTCTCATGGGCACTATGTGGGCAGATGACATCCTCTAGGAAGTCTGAGAGGACACCTCTGAGATGGTGAGAAGGCAAAGCAGCAAAATAGAAGTAAAATTAAAATATAGCTTCATTTATGACTGCAGGGCAACAGAACCTGGAGATTTTGGGTGAAACGGGATAACGTGATCATTATTTGGTCAAACTCTGAACGCTCGAAGCACCAAGTTCTCAAATATCAGGCTGTACACTACCTAGCCAGCCTGTTTTTCTGGCACCTTGACACACCCCACTTTCTGAGTGACAACTCTCTGTACTGTGTCACACACACTCTGCACATGTACTGCTTTGCTCCCTGCCTCTTCTTATCTGTTGTGCTCTTCTAGTCTGTTCCACCAATCAAGCCAAACTTATACCTATAAGCCCCACTCCACTAGGTTTGTTTCTTCCATGAAGCTCTCTCTCACAATTTTAGTCCTTAGAAACACAAACCACCTCCCCTGCCATCCTGCCTCCTGTAAGATTTGTACCATGTGCTAAATATTTCTTATGGTTTACATGGAATCCCCAATTAAACTGTAGCCTTCATGAAAGAAGGATTTAAGTCTTAAAGGTACATATTGAAGCAAGGCTCAGTACAGTGCTGAAAATGTAGTGAACATATGGAAGACAAAGACACTCAATAATATCACATGATCCATGTGTAATTTTTCTGTCCTGACATAAGTCTTCCATGGACTAACAATACCAGGGAAAATATTCAGAAATACACACACATGTACACAGAGTATCTCATAATGTTCCGGTGATCGTTCTAATTGTTACTGAGTCCATATTTAAGGAGCCAACTATAATTCACTTCAAGGAGATTTTCCTAGAGTTCAGTTCACTAATGAATGAATAGCCAAGAGATACATAAGTCTCCTTCCTGACACTACAGTGGAGAGTAGTTTTTGTTAATGTCCGTCTAGTATCCTTAAAGGTATCCTTATAGTAATGGTAGCCTTTAAAACAACTGGCTTATATAAGTCTATTCTTTGACAGCTCAGAAGAGTAATACCCAGAGTATTTCTCAGGCCAACGAGTTCAAATTTAAACATAACAAAAAGTAGAGTATATGCAATTTGCCAAAATTAATTCTCAACTTCTATACATACACATACACACACACTCTCTCATACATACATGCCTACGCATATATAAATACACACATACATACATATCAGTGAAACAAGTTTCATGAAACAATACCTGTATCACATATAACTACTTATCACTTATAAAATATTCTTGATATTTTCTATCCTGTTCTTTATTGCTCTTGACAATTCAATACATCATTCTCACTAAGTTCATTGAGGTCACAATCTATAGTTTAAAAAACACTACCTAAGACGTAAGGGAAGAACAGCATTTTTTTTTAAACTAGGAATTTTAAAATTGCTAAGAAACAGCCACTTTCATGTTTTTAATGTCAAACCTGTGAAGAAATAGCCTCCCTGGGACAATGGAAATATTCTCAGTACCTGAAACTCCTGAAATGTCAGAAATCATGTTGACCTAACACTTGATTAAAATAACAATTGAAACAGTATATATTACACATTGAAAAAAGGTGTTTATGAACATATATTCTTTCATCAAAAATATATAGGGGCAAAAACTAAGTGCTATTTATACAAATGCAACATTGAATGTAAGAAACCACAAAATAAATCTTTAAAAAGTATGTATAAGTAGCGTAAGAAAACTGTAAAACTTCTTATTGACATAAAAGTCTGGACAAATGGAGAGTCCTAATTGTGGAAAAAATACTCAATATTATAAAGACTTTACATCTTACCACACTATGGTAGAAGTTCAGTGTGCTTTTAATAAAAGCCACAACTACATTTGTAAACGTTTAGGGGTGGTGTACTTAACAAGCCAATTGTTAAGTTCGTATTTAAAGTAAAGGGCTAAGAGTCAAGACAATTCTGAAAAACAATAAAGAGAAGGGAACATCCTATTTACCATAAGGTGATAATAAGACCATGATAGTGACCTAGCCAGCCTCCTATTGACCCATACAGATGGGGGAAACAGAAGAGAATGTCCAGAAACCATGCTGTATAGACACATTACACAATGCACAAACAGCTGTAGATACCAGCATGGAGAAATGGACTAAACGGCACTACTAAATTGGAGTATCCAGACAGAGAGGGGAAATGTTCACTGGCAAAGTCCATACACCCAGTTTTCTCAACAAATAAATGGCAAGGAAAGAGGAGGAATAAAATGAGGAGCAGCAACCCTATAGATGAAAATAAACCCACAAGACTTATCAACCCAAGGCCAATGTGTCAAACTGGGTTGCACCTGATTCAGACAAAACAACTATAAAAAGAAATGTCTAAAACATTTAGGAAACCTTGGTACATTAACTGATGTTCAATAATATTAAGAATTAATTGTTGATTGTTTCAGGTGTGACCGCTGTAATCATGGCTCTGATTTCTAAAAACCCTTACATTTTAGAGATATACAGTGAAGTGTTTACTGAAAATTAAGATATGATATCTGGAATCTGCTTCAGTCCAGGGGTGGGAGAAGAGGGCAGGAAGTAGGGCAATGTGTGAATCAGAATTAGCAAAGTATTTATAATGGTTGAAACTAGATACTGGGTAAAAGTATATATATTAGACTATTTTCTCTACTTGTGTTTATGTGTGAAGTTTTACATAATAAAAGATAATAAAGATGTGTCAAACATACTAAAAATGTTTATAAACATAAGCATGCATGATAAGAATATAAAGAAATGCATGTGGATGTTTAATCTTGTGTAGGATTTACTACAGTGGATGAGCCAGAATACTGTACCTAGAAAGGTGCACTGAAAGCATCAGGTTCATTTACAAAGTTTTATTTCATCAGCCACCTGGTTGGTGCCTGAGTGTTCATCCTACTATGCTTTATTATCTTTTTCACTTTGAAAATACATTTTTTAAACTTAAAAAAAAATCATAGAAAAAAGGAAAACAAATCCCCAAATCACATGAAAGCTGTTTACCAAATTTCACTGATTCAAAGATATTCCTTTTCTTCATTTACTGTCACCAGAATTAGGATGTGTCTGTCAACTGAGCATATGTATACAACTTAGTGAAGTAGAGTACCTTTTTGGTACATAACAAGGTGGGTAGATAGAATCACTATGATGATATATTCATACTTTGCTCAATCTAGCTCAGATTGGTTTCTCCCAGCTTAGAGTCTGAGAAGTATGATCTTTCTGCCTTTCAACTTCATCACACGGAAAATCCCGATAACCAGACCTACTGTGACCTGCCATGGATCTTTCCTTTTGAGGATGCATTACTTATTCTAGAACAGCAGGTGGATATGGGCTTTGGTGTTTTAGTTGGAGAAAGGAGGGGGAGGAAAAAAGAACCTTGAGAGAAGGAATGAATAGGAATTCCCAACTTGAAAAGCAACAGTGCTTTTGGGGTCCCAGTGAATGCCTCCCACGACTCCCCAGCAATAGGATGGCATGGTGGGACCTGCATGTTTGAACGACTCTAAAAAGCCATCATGTCTGGAATCCAAGTCCATATTGGTGAAGATACCTCTGCCTGACAGGAAATAGAAGGTAAGACCCGTTCTTCCTTGAACTTTGAAAAACCAGTACAGCCATGGTAGGTATCCAGAATAGTGTCAGCGGCAACAACTGTCAACAGAAGTCTCGTCCCAACCCCATTTCCTTATATCACACCAACAGCGATCCTCTCTTGCTGGCGGTGGTGGAGTTGCTCAGGAGCAGCAAGGACTAACCTTTGTAGAAAGTACATGTCTTGGGTGCTTCCCATGATTATCACTGGTGGGTTGACCCTCCCCCTCCAATAAGACAAGAGCTTTCTTGAAATAAAGAAGTTGGAGCTCAAGCTATTTAAAAGAAAAAGATATGAGGTGGGTTTTTTTTTTTTTTTCAAACCAGAAATACTGGTTATACCCATCCTGCTGAAAAGAAAGAGAAGTCATGGGGAACAGAGTTGAGCTAATGGCAACAGTGAATGACTAATTACTTATCTCTTTAATAACAATAAGTATGGGACCCTAGAAATTTCCATCAATTTTAATTTTAATTCAAGGAAAATACTGAACAAATTCATCAATATGGAAAAGACTCTTATTCCTGCATGTTTCAGCTTTTCTAGGAAGTCAACCATTAGTTTCAGTTTTTTCAGTAGCTCAGTCATGCTGAGGAATACCTATGGTAATACAGCAAACAAATCAGCAAAAACTACATAAATCAGCTCATTTATCAGCATACATTCTCATCGATTTGGGCAGAGATTTAAGGATGTTCTTTTTCAGTTGTATATTTACCTATTTTGCATTCATCTATCCTATTTGTATGACTCCTGCAGGTAAGTTATAATGCTATTTCTTGGTCACACAACATATTCAAGAATTCTCTTCCAAAAAGTACTTACCAGAGGCTGACAAAGACAAGGTAAAGTACTTATGGCCAAGATAGCAGTGTCTCTCAAAACCAACAAACCCTTAATTTCTCCTCCTGGCCCAGTTTTATTCAGGTAATTGTCATACAGTACAATAGAAGTTTAAGGTGCACAGCATAGTGATTTGACTTACATATATTGCCAAATGATTAACACCGTAAGTTTGGTTAACACCCATTATCTAATATAAATACAAAAAGAAGAAAGAAGAGGAGAAAAGAAGGAAGGAAGGAAAAGGAGGAGAAGTAAATGCCTTTTCTTTGTGAAAAGAATTCTTAAGATCTACTCTTAATCTCCAAACATACCCTACAGCAGTGGTAACTTTATTCATCATATATACATTATATCCCTAGTACTTATTTACCTTATAACTTTAAGTTGGTATTTTTTGACCACCTTCATCCAAATCCCATTTCCCCCACTCTTTGCCTCTGGTAATTACCAATCTGCTTTCTATCAGAGTATTCTTTGTTTTGTTTTAGATTCCATATATAAGTGAGAACAAACAGTATTTGTCTTTCTCTGACCTATTTCACTGAGTATAATGCCCTCAAGGTCCACCCACTATTTGTGACAATGTGTGATACACACATTGTCACAAATAGCGGGATTCATTTCTTTTTTATTGCTGAATAATATTCCACTGTTTGTATATGTGTGTATGTGTTTATGTTTCCATGTCTCAGCGATGGTAAATAATACTGCAACAAATGTGGGTGTGCAGGTATCTCTTCAACGTTCTTCGCTCCCTTCATATGTATTGCCAGAAGTGGACTTGCTGAATCCATCTTCAATTTCTGACTAAACTTTGGCAAACTCATCAAGGAAGAAAAGACGTGGGAGGAGGATCAGAGTTTACTTCTAATTTATATTTATCAAGCCAGACTCTACTTTCTTAGATCATTTGGAGTTTGTGTGTGTCTGTGTTTATTCAGACTTACAAGGCATTGCAGGGAGTTTTTAAATTAATGATGATTTAAAAATTAACTGAAGAAGAACTAGTATCAATCATAATAGAGCAAAACACTTCTTAATTTGGCTGTGATGTGTTTTCTGTAACAAAAGCAAACAAAATTTTTAGAGACAAGCCCACTACAGCTACTGTAGTAAAATTGCACTAAATATGTTTGGATCTTTTAAAAAAGGGCATAATACAAAATAATGTTCAACTCTGGTAATTAATGCTTGTTGACAATAGAACAATGGCAAGAGCATGAAAAAGAATGATAGCTGGTATGGTTTAAAACCATAAGAGTAAAAAGCAATAAAGATTAGAAAGAACAGAGAACATTTCCAGAAACAGAAACTGTATAGGAAATAAAATGGAACAAAATTCTGATCTATCAATAATTATTCTGAATATAAATGGACTAAATGCTCAATCAAAAGGTAGAGGGTATCAGAATGGATAAAAAAACAAAACTCATTGACATGATGCTTACAAGAGACTAATTTTAGATCTAAAGACACCTCCAGATTGTAAATGAGGGTATTAGAGAACCACATATCATGCTAATTGATGTGAAAAGAAAGCCGGAATTGTCATATTTATATCAGACAAACTAACTTTAAAAATACTTTTTTTACTTTTTGAGAGACAGAAAGACAGAGCACAAGTAGGGGAGGGGCAGAGAGAGAATGAGACACAGAATCTGAAGTAGTTTCCAGTCTCTGAGCTGTCAACACAAACCCCATCATGGGGCTCAAACTCACAAACGGTGAGTTCATGACCTGAACCAAAGTCAGATACTTAACCTACTGAGCCACCCAGGCGATCCCAAACTAGATTTTAAACCAAAAAATGTAACAAGAGATGAAGGGCATTACATCATAATTACATAACAAAAAAATCTACCAGTTATAAATATTTATGCCCCAAACTTGAAAGTACCCAAACATAGAAATCATATAAATCAATTAATAACAAAAAGAAACTCATTAACAATAATATAAGAATAGTAGGGGACTTTAACATGCAACTTACAGCAAGGGATAGATTACCTAAACAGAAAATCAACAAGGGAACAATGGCTTTGAATAACACACTGGACTGGATGGCCTTAACAGATCTATTCAGAACATTTCATTCTAAAGCAGAATACACATTCTTCTCAAGTGCACATGGAACTTTCTCCAGAAGAGACCACATACTGGATCACAGAGCAGTCGTCTGTAAGTATCAAAAGACTGAGATTTTACTATGCATATTTTCAGACCATAACACTATGAAACCTGAAGTCAACGAGAAAAAACTTAGAAAGACCACCAATACATGGAAGTTAAAGAACATCTTACTAAAGAATGAATGGATTAACCAGGAAATGAAAATAAAAACACCAGTCCAAAACCTATGGGATGAGCAAAAGAGGTCCTAAGAGGGAAGTATACTGCACTATGGGGCCACTTTAAGAAGCAAGAAACGTCGCAAATAAACAACGTAACCTTATACCTAAAGGAGCTAGAAAAATAACAAGAAACAAACCCCAAAACCAGCAAAAGGAAGAATAAAGAATAGAGCAGAAATAAATGATACAGAAACTAAAACAACAACAAAAACCAATATAACAGATCAATGAATCCAGGAGATGGATCTTCAAAAGAATAAGATTGATAAACCCCTAGTGAGACTTATCACAAAGAGAAAAAAACTCAAAATCATGAAAGAGAAGAGATCACAAGAAACACCACAGAAATACAAACAATTATAAGAGAATTGATGTAAAAAAAAATATGCCAACAACAAAGGGGCAATCTGGAAGAAATGGATAAATTCCTAGAAACATACCAACTAAAAACTGAAACAGGAAGAGAAAATTTGAACAGACCCCATAGCCAGCAAAGTAACTGAATTAGTAATCAAAAATCATCAACAAACAAAATCCCAGGGAATTCTACTGGACATTTAAAGAAAAGTTAATACCAGGGCACCTGGATAGCTCAGTCAGTTAAGCATCCCACTCTTGATTTTGGCTCAGGTCATGATCTCACACTTCATGGGTTCAAGCCCCATATCAAGCTCTACACTGATGGCATGGAGCCTGCTTGAGACTCTCTTTCTGCCTCTCCCCTGCTAGTGCTCTCTTTCTTTTTCTCTCTCTCTCAAAATAAATGAACTGCACACCTCTCAGAAAGAAAGAAAGAAAGAAAGAAAGAAAGTAAGAAAAGGAGGGAGAGAGGAAGGAAGGAACAGTGGGTTAATACATATTCTTCTCAAACTGTTCAAAAAAATATAAATGGAAAAACTTCCAAACTCATTCTATGAAGCCAGTATTATCCTGATTGTAAAACCAAAGACCTCACTAAAAGGTAAATTATAGACCAATATCCCTGATGAACATGGATGCAAAAACTGTAAGATATTTAGGAATAAACCTAATGATGGAAAAAAATCTATACTCTTAAAATTATAGAACACTTAGGAAAAAAATTGAACAGAAAGAAATGCAATAGCATTCCATGCTTATGGATTGGAAGAACAAATATTATTAAAATGTCTATACTACCCAAAGCAATATTTACATTTAGTGTAATCTCCATCAAAATAGCAGCAGCATTGTTCACAGAGCTAGAATAAACAGTCCTAAAATTTGCATGGAACTACAAAAGAACCCGAATAGCCAAAGCAATCTTGAAAAAGAAAACCAAAGCTAGAGACATCATGATTCAGATTTCAAGCTATATTATAAAGCTGTGGTCATCAAGACAATATGCTAGGGACACAAAAGCAGACACACAGATCAGGGGAACAGAATAGAAAACTCAGTAAAGGACTCACAAATATATGGTCAAATATATCTTCCTCAAAGCAGGAAAGACTCTCCAGTGGGAAAAAAGTCTCTTCAACAAATGGTACTAGGAAAACTGGACAGCAACACGCAGAAGAATGAAACTGACTACTTTCTTACACCGTACACAAAAATAAATTCCAAATGGATCAAAGACCTAAATTTAAAACAGGAAACCATCAAAATTCTAAAGGAGAACATAAGTAGCAACCTCTTTGACCTGGGCAATAGCAGCTTCATACTAGAAAGATCTCCAGAGGCAAGGGGAACAAAAGTAAAACATGAACAATTGGGACCTCGTCAAGATAAAAAGCTTCTGCATAGCAAAGGAAACCATCAACAAAACTTAAAGGCAGCCTATAGAATGGGAGAAGATATTTACAAATGACATATCTGATAAAGGGTTAGTATCCAAAATCTATAAAGAACTTATCAAGCTCAACACCCCAAAACCAAATAATCCAGTTAAAAATTGGACAGAAGACATGAATATAGACATTTTCCCAAAGAAGACATCCAGATGGCTAACAGACACTTGAAAAGATGCTCAACATCCACTCATCATCAGGGAAACGCAAATCAAAACCATGGTGCGATACCACCTCACACCTGTCAGAAAGGCTCAAATTAACAACACAGGAGACAACAGATGGTGAGGATGCAGAGAAAGAGGAGCATTCATACACTGTTGGTGGGAATGCAAACTAGTGCAGCCACTCTAGAAAATAGTATGAGGTTCCTCAAAAAGTTAAAAATAGAACTACCCTATGACCCAGAAATTGCACTGCTAGGTATTTACCCAAAGGATACAAAAATACTGATTCAACAGGGCAAATGCACCTCTATGTTTGTGGTAGTGCTATCAACAACAGCCCAGCTATGGAGAGAGCCCAAATGCCCACATATTGATGAATGGATAATGAGTATGTGGGGTGGGGTGAGGGTGTTTGTGTGTTTGTATGTATCACTCGGCCATCAAAAAAAATGAAGTCTTCTTATTTGCAATGACGTTGGCGGAGCTAGAGTTTACTATGCTAAGTGGAATAAGTAAGTCAGTGAGAGAAAGACAAATACCATATGATTTCACTAATATGTGGAATTTTAGAAACAAAAGAGATGGACGCAGGGGAAGGGGGAGAGAGAGAGAGAGGGGGAGGGACGGAGGGAGGGAGGAAGAAGCAAACCATAGGAGACTCTTAAGGATAGAAAACAAACTGACGATTACCACAGAGAAGGTGGTGGAGGGGTGGGCTAAATGGGGGATGGGCATTAAGGAGGGCACTTGTGATGAGCACTGGGTGTCATATGTAAGTGATGAATCACTAAATTCTACTCCTGAAACCAATTTACCATGTATATTAACTATAATTTAAATAAAAACTTGAAACAAAAGCCCAGCAAGGGTTGTCTGATTCATGGGATGAACCAATCAAAACTGAACCAAGCACTAACATGTAACCAGAATATTCATTAGACGTTTTTAGGCAGGTGTATAGGCTCAAACACAACAAGATTTATCATCTCCGATGGGTCTACCCTTATACCTTATCCCCATCTCATCCCACTTTGAAAATAATAAAAACACTACACTAGTGATAACATATTACTATATACTATTATAGTCATGTAATTCTCCCCAGACTTCACAAAAACCCTCTGGAGTATATACAATTATTTGATTCCCATTTTGCTTGATGAAGGCACTGATATGTCATCACAAAATGTCCCAGAACTGGGATCTGACTTCAAGAAGTGCCCCTGCTATGGCTCTATGATGCGAGCAGGGAATGACCCCAAAGCCACGAAACCCTCAGAGGACATCACACGCTTGCGTGGATTCCCAGTGAGGAAAATAAGGTAACCAAGAAAGAAGGCAAAAAGGTGAAAATGCCCCTACTTCCGAGAATCATAATATATTTGAGCAGAAAGACGTATTTGAGAACAGTTTCCAGTGACTCTGAAAAAGGGAGATGATAGTGATGCCCACTTAGGAACTTAAGTGTCTTTTCTACCCCTCTCTGAACCCTGTTTCTGTTCATGTTCAAGAAAAGCTCATTTACATGGATCCCTTGGATCTTAGGCAAAAGCAGTGGAAGTGATGAGGGAGCACAGGGCAAGCTGACAGGCCATGAACACCCCCCCACACACACACACACACAACCAGGGGGGACATGCGTGATGTTCCTCGGGCACTCCTGGCTGCCCAAGAACAAAGGGAAGGGGGAAACAAATGGTTAACTGATAAAGATCATAGTCCTGCAGGACCTGAGTCTCCACCAACCTCCATAGTGACCTGGAAAACAAAGGCAGGAGGAAAGGCCAGATAGAACTAAATCCCCTTCTACCTGCAGCCCACGGACAAACACCTGAAGCAGGTACAGTCAAATATTTCTCTAGGAACTCCCTACTGTCTCACTGCCTTTTGCACCAAAGATGCCTTCAAGAATTCCTTCTTGGCGGTCAGCTCTGGACTCCATTAATCCCACTTTCACCTCAAAAAACCTCATCAGGAATTAGGCACTTAAATGTTCATGGATGGAAGCTATCATTAGCACGTTGGCTGGAAGTCTGTATTTTTTAGTTATTATACAAAGAGAAACACATTGTTACTTTAAGAAATTGAGTAAACTACAATGAAATTGAACAGTAAATAAACAGGCAATTCACAGAGTCTTTGAACGCAGATGGGATTCACAAGCTGTGGATTCAATTTCTCAAGTTGGGCTGGAACAAAAGGATCCAGGCTGACCAGGGACTGAGTTCTTAAGTTTCTGCCAAGATTTACAAACCAGGGCCCGTTTCAATATGCTCTGAGAGCACATAATAGCTCAGCCCCCCTGGCAACGTTAAATCAGGTTACCCATTCAAAACAGGCCAACACTGGAAGAGTCAGACGCAT
Source organism: Crocuta crocuta (assembly GCF_008692635.1). Taxonomy (NCBI): domain Eukaryota; kingdom Metazoa; phylum Chordata; class Mammalia; order Carnivora; family Hyaenidae; genus Crocuta; species Crocuta crocuta. Next base: position 4,616,819 of record NW_027528640.1, read on the forward strand.
ATTAATTTACTCTTATTTCATGGGTTTATTTAGTGCCGTTCCTCCTAAGAGCTCACAGTGCACAGAATATGGCCACCATAAAATCATGTGAAATATACAACTCTCTCCGCTTGCATTGGAAGGACTATTTTATATTTATAAATGAAGTCCTCCCAAGTGGCCTGGAAAATCGACAGAAGACATGATGACCATTAGATCTATCACTGAGTCAGTACAGAGAGTACCTCATCTCTACTTCTGGAATTTAAAAAAAAAAAATTAAAATGTTTTCCAACTCTAGTCTGAGAAATTTAATTTTAAGAGAAGACACTTCTGCTAACTGAACAAAATCATTCTTTCTTTCTGAATTTCTGTGGATCATTATGGAAATCCTCCCACAAATTTCTTACATTTCCTCTTCTGACTCTTTCAGCATCCCCAGATAAAGCCCCCAAACAAAATGAACACTTTTTGCCTAAAGTGTGTAGCAATTCAGATAAAATGGGTTGTTTCTGATGTGAACGTCATGGGCTTTAGGAACGAGTACTTCCCATGTATTTACGAGGTCTTTTAAGAATTTGAAATTCTTTTTACCATTTCCTTTTATTCTACCTAATTGTCTATTAATTGAAGCATGATTACAATTACTTTGGGCTTTAAAAAGAAAAAAAAAAGAAAAGAAAAGAAACCCAGCTGTAATTCTAGCTTTACCCTCTTTTTCTCTTTCCCTCCCAGAACAGAGATGTAAGATGAGTGATTTCCCCAAGTCCTGCTGACCCATTCCTTTGAACCTGGTACTTCGCCCACACAGATCTATCCCTATCTCTGGCTACAGATCCCATGGAAAACTGGATTCTGTCACTTGCTTTCAGAAAACAAAATTATCAAGCATAGCTTTGTTTATCAGTATCTTTGTACCTCTAACCTCATCCTTTTGTGGTGTATCTCTATATTAAAGAAATATGATCAGTACTAGGAATTCAGAAACACAGGACTGTCCCTGGCCTCAAGGAGGTCATTATCAAAGTGGAAAAAAGTAAAATAACATTAAGGATTCATAACACATTATTATAAATGGTATGACAGAGATCTGGACCAATTGTTAAGGCAACACCCCCAATCTACACAAAGCGAGACAGGAGGGACCAGATTTGTAAGATTCTGACCTGGTCAAATAAACAAGAATGGAGTTTAGGGATGCAAAAAAGAGCCAAGGAAGACTCCTTTTCAGCCCAGGGCTGAATATGGCCATGCTCTAATATAGAAACAGGAAGATGAGGACGATGATGGGTTCCAGTCTTGAATAGGTTGAGTTAGAATTAATTGGAACGTCAAGTAGATGACTTAATACATGGGTCTATTTTTGTCTATTTATCCATTTATGTATTTATTTTAGTAATCTCTAAACATGGGACCCAAACTCATTACCCTGATATCAAGAGTCCCCCATTCTTCCAACAGAGCCTACCAAGTGCCTCTATTTTTAGTAAAAATAAATGGAAGAGTGATATCGATTTGGGGCACATTTACATATGCAATATTATGTAACAAGGTAAGAAAGTTACTTCAGGCAAGTTTAGTGAGTACTTAGCTGTGCCAAGCCCTTCTGTTGAGGGAAAGCCTGGAAGACTCTGATCTTACAAGGAAGAAACAAGGCACAGCTAGTAAAACTGCAAAGAACTCCCAGGCAAGTGTGGGGTTGCACAACTCAAGGCAAAGGTTTTAAGGAAGGAGTGACTGGCTGTCTCAAATTCCCCATAAAGGACGTGTAGGGTGAGGAATAAAAAGTGACAGTTGGATTAATAACTCAGAAGTATTTCATGACTGAGGGCTATGTAAGCTTACACCAGGAGGAATAAACACTAGATTGTATGAAATGAGAAGCCAAGAACACTACTGTTCATCAATGCCCCAAGACCAGATCATTGTGATCTTTGAATCTACCATATGTCAAGCTTTCCAATCACTGAACTGTAACTGGAGGAGTTGGGTAAATATTTATTAAGTCTATGTGTTATAGGTTTACACTGCACACCTCATCCTCCAAAAAAAGCTGTCTTTTCTTACTTAGTCCGGAAGAGGCACCTACCTTCCAAATAACATTGTGTGGTTATTAACAGAACCACAGTTTATAGGAAATCTCTCCTCCGTATGCAAATGAGGTGCACAAGGTACCTGATAACCGCACATAAATCAAGCTAAATGACACTTCAGTTCCAACAATTCAAATGTTTAGCAATTCTCTAAGGTTTAGAACCAGAAACACCCCACTCCCAGGAGTAGAGAGGCTCTTCCCAGCCAACTTTCAAGGTGTGTAAGAAAACCCAAGCAAAGACTTCCTAATTCACTAATTAGGGCTCAATTTACTCCTCCCCAGCCAGCCTACACAATGGATTTGAAGAGGTAGTTTTGGAGCAGAGGAGGAAGAAGTTTAGTATGGTGGGCGGGGGGCACCATCCAATTCTCATGACCAGGACCATCGTACTCAGGGCAGGGGTGGGTAAAAGATTCTTCTAAGCCCTTAAGACATAGCTCTGCTCCCAACACCATCATTCATTTTTTTCTTCCACCCTGAATGATTATCTTGACACTTGAGACCTTATTAAAATCCATATAATAAAGAATGGTTGAACTTTTCACTCAATTTCTAAAAAAATACATCCCTCATACATCACTAACTGTGAGCTCTCCCTGTGGGAACACAGTCTAATAATACTGAAGCAATCAGGGATACTCCTTACAGTTTATCCTCCTCCCCACCAGTTTGCAAAGCTCATTTTTCAGCACTCCAGAGGTCACACAGAGAAGGGAGGAGCAGCAGAGATAAACCTTCACTTAAGCAATGAGATCATGGAAACAGAGGTCACCATGAAGCCCCTGTCCACCTTGGTCCTTGAGCGACTACACCAAGCAGAGTCCCCATACTGTCTACCCTGAACATGTATGCAGCTAGAGTGAGAAACAAAGGGAAGCTGTTGATATTTGGGGCTTGTTACTATAGCATAATTTACTCTATCTTAACTAATACTAGGTGACTGGAATTAGCTATTTCACTAACGTCCGCTGGTTAGTAAATCTCAATTTTCCAAAAAGTGAAATCAACAAGATAAAGGAGGATTCCCCAGACAGAATTTGCAACCAGCAAACTAGAAGGTGTTTACACTTGTTCCTTAAATCCATACATTTCACATACATTGCACTTTAGTGGATACAACCTAAAATATAATATAATCTGAACTTCCTTGTGTATATGTGTGTGTGTGCATGCATGCATTTTCTCTTCCCTAATGTTTACTCTTTCTCCTCAGAGTTGTTGTTCTGATCTTGGAACTGGAGTGATTGCTTTTGAATCTTATCAGCAAAGCTGTTCTTTCTAGTTGGGTTTTTATATGGTTCTATTGTTATTCCTCAGCAAAATACATTTCTTGCTAGGCCCGTTGGTTGTTTAACTTGTGTACATATGTAGATGCATAAGTATTCTCACTTAAAAGTAAGAAAAGTTTGTAACTCCTAAAAGAAATCCAAATAATGCTCTTGAGCTATTTTTAAAGATGACACCATGACAAGGTACAACCTATTTGTGTATCATGTCATTGCTATAATTCCTGTTCAGAAAGTGGGGTTCTGGCCAATCTCCCCTTTCCTGCTCTACTGACAGCAATGTGAAATACTGTGATTTCTGTGAAAGCAGATAAACATGATTAAGCAGCTTAAAGTTTATGCCACATAATTCCTAACTATCTCAACCCTCAGAACAGCCTTCTGACATCAGAATTACCATAATCGATCAGAAAACCAAGGTGCGCAAAGCTAACTTGCTCAGTCACCCTGAATGTAAATGGTGGAGACAGGATTTGAACTCAGGATCATGGTCTCTGGTGAGTTTTCATTTCAGCATTGACAGTTACTTGCGCTGGTCTTGTGTGCCTCAGTTTCCTCACCTGAAAGCTAGAAATAATTTGTTGTCCTACCTATATCACAGCTTTCTTAGATGGCTCAATAACAGAGCAGTGATCAAAATATTCAAAAACTAGCAGGTACACAAACTGAGATCAACTCTAAAGATTTATTTATTTTAACCAGCAAGGTGTTAATTTAAAAAGCTAAAAATAAAAAAAAAACTCTGATAAAATGTAAGGACTAAAGGTAAAAGATCTTTAAATGGAAATCTGGATTTTTCAGCTTTTGGAAAATCAGAACAGGTACAACGTGAGCTCTTCATTCCTGCACAGGAGCAGCAGGCCAGAAGAGAAGAACGGCTGCCCACCTGACACCCGACAGGTGCCCACACTGCCTGCCCTCCTGGCTTCCTCTACTCACCCTCCTGGGGATCTGCCTTTGTTTCTCCCTTTAGCATAGTATGAAGCTGGACCCATTGAAGACAGGCTTGTGATGAGGAGGCACCACGTTAGCCCAGGGACATCACCTGACCGTTGTGGTTTGAACACGGGACCTCAGGAGTTTGGAACTCCTCCCGAAGCCTGTGTTTCAAATTCAGCATATACACTGATCAAGCAAGCACTACTGAAGCCATTTAGATGGTATCTGTTGGCTTAGACCAAAGTGTTT
>NW_027528640.1:4621377-4663795 GCF_008692635.1 Crocuta crocuta
TTTGGACATAAAACAAAAAGTTTTTAAAAAAAAAAAAAAAAAAATAGGCATGTTGCCCAGATGCAACTTCAACAAGAATATTGACTGTTCAAGAAAACCGCTTCAGGAACTGATTATAGAAAGAGGAAGATTTTTCTTTTCCCTCTTTACTTCTGAGATAAATCTCACCTCCTTTCCTGGTAGAAAAGAAATATCATCACCAAGTTCACGGGCAGAGAGCCACTTGAAATCTCATTGAAAAAGAAAGATTACATATTTAATTTTTTAATGTTTATCTGTTTTTTTTAACTTAATGTTTATTCATTTTTGAGAGAGACAGAGACTGAGCATGAGCAGGGGAGGGTCAGAGAGAGAGGGAGGCACAGAATTAGAAGCAGGCTCCAGGCTCTAAGCTGTCAGCACAGAGCTTGATGCAGGTTTGAACTTAAGAACCTCGCAACCATGACCTGCACTGAAGTCACTTAACCAACTGAGGTACTCAGGAGCCCCAAAAAAGAAATTATAAAGTGACAGCAAGTTTTCCATGAGTCAACCTCTCTTAAGCAGCTAGCATCATGCCCTGACCACATGCTCTGCTCCAGTCCCCCAGGGGCACCTTTTAAAAGGCACAGCTAAGCCCCATATTGGTCCCTAGTAGAGCCCATCTGCCCATCCACTCAGGGTCAAAGTAATGCGACATGAAAATGTAAAGTCTGGTCTCGGGTGTACAACAGTCCTAGACCCAAATCCTCCATGGGTCATGTGCTTAGGTGAGCGTTCTGGCCAAATCTAGCTGTAAAACAGCTTAATAGCACATACTTCACAGAGTTGTCTAAGATGCAAGAAGTGACTTAAAGCCCATGAGGTCTGACACATAATGAATATTTAATAAATGGCAGCTCTTGTTATTACTTAAGGACAATTATTTGGGGTCAAGAGTGAGCTCTATTCTCAACTCTTTTCCAGATAGTTGAGTATATTCAGGGTATTTTTACAATCATAAAAACAATTCTGTTGAAAGGAGTTAAAGAAAACATGATCTTCAAGTCTTAAAAAAAAACACCAAACCAATTCAGGGCAGAAAAAAATGATAGTCTGTATTTTAAATGAGAAAATTTCTGAAGTGGGGAATGGAACAGAATATTTATAAGAATAAGTGAATTATAATGTTACAGTAACAAAAATTATCCTTTCTAATGAGGAGCTCTCAAGCTAAATTTCTACATTATTCAGCCTAGAAAATTGCTTTCGACAGAGAAAAACTGAAAGTAACACAAGGATTTCCAAACATTAACTATTTATGGTAGTAATACTTTTTCTTCTTTTAAAATACAACTGTGAAGACAGAATTCCACAGTTCATTACTGGGACTGAAAATTTGTGTGGGAAGTTCTCATAAATACTTAAATATGAAACAATGCTAACAGGACTCTCCATGAATGTGACTTTTGTTTTCTCTAGCACTGTGCTTATAGGCATTTATTTACTACAGTGGATCATACTGCAGAAGGGAAGGTACAAAATCTATTCCTTGGTTTTTCCCAAACCTCCACAATGATGACTACTATTTTCTATTGCATTAACTTATCCTAATACAACTGAAAATCCTTTCTTTCCTGAAGGAGTGATAAAAACACTTTCTGCTGAGTGGATGCTTCATTAGTTGATTTTCAATGAACCTGTATGTATATATTTATTATGTCACATCTGGCTTCCTCAAATGCCCCATGAAAGGGTTGATTGACCGGGATCATTTCTGGGGTCCCTTCCTCCCTAGCATCTTACTCATTATTATCCTCCAGTGTTCCTATTAGAGAGATTACGGTCATGTGGAGATGTTGATTTGATCCCTGGTTCATCAGTTTTCAGGTAATGACAGTGGGTAATGGGCTCAGTTCAGGACCATTAGTTCTGTGTGGGATGAGTGTGGAAGAGACGTTAAGAGTCCAAAGAAGTTCACAGAGAGGAAACCCACTCTAAGCCCCAACACTCCTTTAGCGTAACAATTTATGCTGAGGTTAGGAAAGAAGGGGAGAAAGACAAAAATGGAGTAGCTAGCACACTAAGACTCACCATTGTTACTGGCTGGGATGGGGGTGGGGTGGGAGAACTGGAGAAAGCAGGGGGAAGTAACAAGATACTGTAAACTCTTACAGGGTTTAGCAACTCGGTAGTATTTTGGTAACTATATAGAAAAAACTTGGGTGGGGGCAGGCATCTGGCTGGCTCACTTGGTGGAGCGTGTGACTCTTGATGTTAGGGTCATGAGTTCAAGCCCCATGTTGGGTGGAGAGATTACTTAAAAATAAAAACTTGCAAAGTAAAATAAATAAATGAATGACTGAATAAATAAATCAGTAAATAACTTGGGGACCACATTTTCCCAAGTAAAAATATCTAAAAACAATATCAAATTAAAACTGTCTTTGTCCTTCATCTTTTTTAATAGAAGAAAGCTTGTGCAAGCATTAACAAATCCATCTCAAAATAAAATACAATGTGTTAAATACTTTTTAAAAACCTAACTGTATTGTTTTTTCTTTCATTATCATAGATTCATCAGGGACCAACCAGGGGTCACAGGCATTCGAAGCTACTTTATTGATAACATATTTCATATACATAAACACACCAATATTAAAGGTCATGAATACATTACTTCTATACCAAAAATGATGAGTCCCAACTTCAGTGCAGAGGATTTGGGTAATCTAGAAATAAATTTAAGAAATATTCATTAATGTCATCCAAAATATGACCAGATATAGAAATCGTTGCTTATAAAAACAATGTGGCCGCTGAGGGTGGTGGCTGAAGCAGCGAGACCCAGCACCTTGCTGGGGTGTACAGGTGTGTCTCCCGTTCTCCTGGGAGCCCCCACGCAGCACACTGAGCATGAACCTGGGGCCTCTGGGGATGCTGGGACTTCCCTCTCTGAGACCAGTACTACTGCTGCGGTCCTGCAGTAAATAATCAAAACACCCTGAAACCCCCTGGCTCAAGCCAGAAATTTATTATGCTCCATGCTTAGACCGGCACCTCCCACAATCTGTTTCACGGGGTTCCGTGGAACGTCGATAGGTAAAAAGCAAAAACATTGTGCCCCCAAAATGCCCCTGGGTAAAGTGTGGGAAAAAGTGCGAAGGCTACATAGAATGGCTATTTCTTACACACTTATTTTACTGAGGAAATAGTTTGAGAGACTAATTTATTCTGTTTCTACACATACATCAGAATTCAGATCTCAGCCAAATAACACTGGGAAATAGATTATATAGCTGGGGGTGGGGGGAATCTCTTCAATATTTATTTGCTTAAAAACAAATTAATGTTGGGGTGCCTGGGTGACTTAGTCGGTTAAGCGCTGACTTCGGCTCAGGTCATGATCTCACGGTTTGTAGGTTCGAGGCCCGCGTAGGGCTCTGTGCTGACCTCTAGCTCAGAGCCTGGAGCCTGCTTCAGATTCTGTGTCTCCCTCTCTCTCTCTGACCCTCCTCTGCTCATGCTGTCTCTCTTTCTCTCTCAGAAATAAATTTTAAAAAAAAAATTTAAAAATTAAAAAAAAAAACAAATTAATGTAATGTTATACCTGAGGGTTTTGTCTTAAGGTTATTGATCAAGCCCATTCTTGAACTACTGATAAATGTTTAGCAACTAGTTAGAGCGTTCCACTTGATTGATTTAAATTTACAACAATAAAATGGCAAATTAATTTCAGTTTTCTATCTTTAGCCCTTTTGATTTATATATTACAAGTGTGTTATTTATTTGGAGGGGGTAAGCAGGTCTGGTTTGGGGTATATTTATCACCTGGTCTGGCATGCACAGTTATTTAATTATGCTTCTTGAATATCAAATAAAAGCAAGTAAAAGATGAATGACCTCAGGCAATACTCCCTGCCTGCAATTTCAAAATAACAGACCAAGTAGGTTCATGGTGAAGCATACATTTTAAGTCCCGTACATGATGTTCAGGCTGTGTCTAAGCCACAGAGTACTTTAAAAATATTAAAATCATTTTCCTATCATCTTTTTTTCAGGTCAGTGGTAATTATGCCTGAGGTATCTTTAATTACTGTCAAGCAGTGGTATCACATCGGCTGTCTGCAAATTCAGTGGAGGAGTCGCCTTTGAGAGGCCAAGGTCTACAACGTATAACCTTAGCTGCTTTGGAACTAACCCCAGGACCCTGTATAGCAGTCACGAGGCAGAATGGAAGCAGGGGTCAGTCTCCAGAACTCTCTGAGCTAGTGATTCCAAATCACCAACACATTAAACAGACACCACTTCCTCCTCCTCTGAAAAGCTGCTCTGCTCTGCAAACAGTTTCTTCTCTAGAGCAGGGGACGGTAATTAGGATTTCATAGGTTGGTACAGCCGGCATTAGCATCATGGCTCTCCCTGGTGAGGATTAATAACAGTAGCTGTAATGATGACAGCAAACGATAATAGTTCTAATTACTGATATTCATCTTAGAATGGTGAGCAGCTGTTAAAACATCTCTTTGGAAGTTCAAGTTCAGCCGCCTAGCCTTTTTTTTTTTTTTGCCAAATAGGGAAAGTTTTAATGCTAATTGGGTAGGAAAATTACAAATTCGAATGTCAGTCAGAGTGCACTGTGATTGTTCTTCATTAACTTTTTTTCTTCCCCATCTTAAGCTTTCTGGCCCTGAAGCTTTTAAAAGCTGACACTCCAAGTAATAAGGGGAGCCCCGGGGGGCCTCCTGGTTTCCACTTAAAACAACCCTTTCTGATTCAATAAGGGAAACATTTCATGGTTTGTCTAGAAGCTAGATCCACCTCCTGAAAGCTGTCACACACTCATGTGCCTGGAGGGCCACTGTCTAGGAGTGGCTGTGCTAAGGTCCCTGTTATCGAGAACGAAGGTCCAGTCTGTTGCTGCCAAATCAGCTGCAGAAGCCTTTCGTACATGACTTCTTGGCAAGCAAGTCGTTCATTTCATCTGTTGGGGGATGTCTCCTCAATTCTCCAGGCCACCTAATCCGTGCAGGATGCTATGAGTGGGGAAATGCACCGTGACTGCGCTCTGCCACCCAAACTCACTATGGGAACCTCCAAGGCGCAGGACAGGAAATCAGGGTCAGGCTTAAAGGCAGGAATCACTTCCAGAGCCCCGGAGAGTGGGGATCAGGGAAAAGCATCTGTTCAGGACCCCCTGGGCACCTGCTCAGCCTCCTTCCACAATAAGGAGGGGGGCCTGTCAGTGCCGCTTTCAATCGGGAGCCAGGAGAGCCTGAGGTCTGCTGGCATTCCCTGCAATCAGGGGCTGTCAGACTTTTCCCATGAAGATCTAGCTGTTGAGTACCCTGGGGCTTTCGGGCCCATTGCGTGCATGTAACTGGGCAGCTCTCACCGCTGTCCGAGAGCAGTGGTGGACGACGAGAGAAGACAGGAGCATGGCTGACTTCCAGCAAAACATTTGAATTTCATACAATGTTCACATGGCATGAAGCCTCATGCGTCTTCTGATCTTTTTCTATGGCTTTTTATAAATACAAAAAAAAAATCATTTTAGCTCAAAGACAGTCCAAAAATTGGTAGCAGCTGGTTTGGTGATCCCTGCCTTACAGGGAAATGACAGTATTTTAGGGTGACATCTTCTCAAAATGATAATAGAAGCCTTTAAAAAAAGCAAAACAACAGCAACAAAAGAAACTCAAACCCATCAAATCAAGCAAGCCACAAAAATGCCCAGAAATAGAGCCAAGTGTTACTCTATTGTTAAATCCTAGCATGATGTCACCTGTCTCAAATGTCACCTGCAGCAATGTATAGATAGGAGGAAGGGCATGGTGATCGCCGGTGGACACTGGCTGCATCTGTTCCTGCTGGGATTAGTGCACCCCCTCCCTTCCATCAGGTTCTGTTCCTTAACTAAAGAAATTGGGAATCTATGGAAATATCAGTCATCTCCTGTAGTCCCCGCGGCCAATCTGTAACCTGACCTGCAATGTTACAGTGGCTATTTAAAATACAGGCTATCAGGCACCTTTCCCAGATATATTTCAGTAGTCCTGTGGCGGGCTGTTCTGCATACCTGTATTTTAAGCAACATCTCCAACTGAGCCATGTGATCTAGTCTACTTAGGAAACTCCTATAGAACCAAGGTTTAGCACAAGTTCAAAGTACATGACACAGAGTGCAACTTTCTCTAGAGCTTCGGGGATGATCTTCTCTATTTTATACACATAAAGTTGTTTTTTAATTTTTTTAAGTTTGTTTATTTATTTTCAGAGAGAGAGAGAGACAGAGAGAGTGAACAGAGGAGGGGCAGAGAAAGCAAGAGAGAGAATCCCAAGCAGGCTCTGCACCTGGAAGTGCGAGCGTGATCTGCGTCTGGAACTCACCAACGCTGAGATCATGACCTGAGCCAAAATCAAGAGTCAGATGCTTAACCGACCATGCCACCCACGTGTACCCACGTGCCTCAAAGTTGGTTTTCTCAAGCGATAGCATCAGGTGGAGCTCCATACAAACAGTGACACCAAAAAGTAAGGCAAAGTTGTTGACCGTGAGGTCCTGGAACCAAATAAAGTTTCTAGGGCTACTAAGAAATGATACTCAAAAACAAACAAAACAGAAAAATAGAGAACAAAACTACACTAGAAAATAAATAGTGAGAGAAAATGGGCCATAAGCAGTCTACAGTGAACAGACCTGACCAAAAGTAGACTGGGCAGAAGGATTGCCTTGCAGGATGCTTTCTAACTGCCGTGCAAATACCAAACCACTGGGAAACTGAACAGCGTGCAGAGCAAGTAAGTCAGGGAGGTGGAGGCTCCACCCGAGCAAAGAGGTTGGGCAGGCCACATATCTATGACAGCTTTGCTCTAAACAGTGGTGACAGCTGTGAACCAAAGGGCGGCCATTCTTGCAATAAACTGTTCAACAGCATCTCTTCGCAGGAATAGCAATCCCATCCAAAGCACCATCTTTGAATACAAAAGACAAAGCTGGCTGTATCAATTCTGCAAGGGGTCAAACATCTAAAGAGGCTATTATCCCCTTCGCCACCTTTTCTAGATTCCCAGACACATGCTCTTGCAAGCTGAATTCTTGCTATTTTCCTCTGTGTTCCTCACTGTTTCCCCCTTGTCACCGGCTCTCTGGCCCAGCTTTCTGGTCAGATTGCTTCTTTGTGCCGTGTCCTCCTGGAATTCTGATTGCCACAGACCTCTCACCACAGTAAACCTGTTATTTTGCACTGAAATGATTTTCTAGTATGCTCAAAGAGAGGCACTGACTTTTTGATGCTTATTTTATCTTGTTAATTAATTAGACCAAAAAAAAATTGAGAGAATCAATCAATTACAGCGATAGGTGACAATGTATTCTGACTTTGTGCCATGGATGGTGTTACATGCTTTCTATGGATATTACAGTTAATATTTAAATACAGTGGTTTCCCATCATATCCAGCTTTCAGTGACAACAAAAAATCACCAGGCCGGCTAAAAGACAAAGAGCTTTGAAACCCTCACTGTCATCCTCACAAGAACAAGAGCTCAACTGAAAATCAATCATTTTCCTCAGAGCCATTGGAAAAGGGAAGTCCCAGGGCTGTGCTGCTTCAAAAGCTGGAGAGACAGATGGGGTGAAACCCAGACTCTCAGCTAACCTACTGGGAGCAGAGGCCCAGAAGCAGAAACCCGCAGCTGGAGCCAGTGTGGGCAGGAATGCTGTAAACCCTCAGTGCCACATTGTTAGAGGCTCAGTGTACATCAGCTGGAGGGGATAAGTTCTAGGGGCTTAGCCTTAGGGGAACTCCCACCAACACTCTCACGATTTTTAGCCCCTAGGAATTCTACCAGGTGTTCATCCTTAAAATAGGAGGATAACTCTAGTACTTGATCAGGGAAAAAAGAAAACTAATGATTCTCAAGTATTGTCAGAGCCCATTGTTCTCTTTACAAGGTTTGTGCTCAAGAGAAACTATCCAGTAGAGCCTAAGGGAGCTTCTACCAAAGACAAATGAACCTGGGTGAAGAAAACACTCAACTCCAGGTCCCTCTAGCCTTTGATGAGGGGGAGGGAAACTCCTCACTTGGGCTCACTCTAAGACTGAGACCTACTGATAGGGGGACAGAACAAATCCCATCCCCTCTACACCTTACCATCTGTGGTGGTTAATCGTGTCAACTTGACTCAATCATAGGGTATCTGGTATTTGACTTGATATTACATCTGTGCGTGTGTGACACTGTTTCTGGATAAATTAACATTTTAATCTCTGGACTCAGTGAAGGTGGTTTGTCCTTCCAATGTGGGCGAGAGCATCATGCACTTGGTTGAGGGCCTGAATAGAATGAAAAGGTGGAGGAAAGAAGAATTTGACCCTTCTTGCCTTACTGCTTAAGCCGGGACATCATCTCCCTGCAATCAGCCTTCAGAGCCAGACTGGAATCCATACTGTCAGCTCCTCGGGTCTTACATCTTCAGATTTGGACTGAATTACGCCACTGGGTTCCCCGGATCTCCAGCTTACAGACAGCAGGTTGTAAGTATAAATACATAAATATGAATCTCTTATTAGTCTACTTCTCTAGAGAATCCAGGGGTTCACAGCTCTAAGACTCCAGGTCTCAGAATCAATTAAGGAAGAGTTTCCAGGGTAACTCAGAAACAGACTGGAAGAAATCATGGACACTAGAGATAGTTTTATCCTTTGAACCACAATTACAGTACGCACAGTCCAACACCCAAGGAAACAGAAAGCCTTCCAATAAAGGTCCATTTACCTCATTCCATTTCACCCCCTACATCATATCCAGCTTTCAGTAACAGCAACAACAAATCACCAGGCATGCTAAAAGACAAAAACAAAACAAACAAAAACAAAAACTAAAAAGCCACAATTTGAAGAGACAAAGTAAGACTCAGAACCAAAGTCAGACATGGCCAAAATTTCGGAATTATCAACAGGGAATTTAAAGTAACTATGAATAATATAATACACTAAGGGTTCTAATGGAAAAATAGAGAGCATTCTAGAACAAATAGGTAATGTAAGCAGAGAGATGGAAAATCTAAGGCAGAATCAAAGGGATCACAAGAAAACTTGTAAATAGAAACTTGTAAAATAGAAAAAAGAATGGGTGTGTAGAAAAGAATACCCAACAAAAGAAGGAGAATTACAAAAGTTGTCACATGTATAATCGGAGGAGAGAAAGAGACAGAAGAAATTATTGAAACAAAAGTGGCTGAGAGTGCTCTGAAATTAATGGCAGACACAAATGACAGATCCAGAAAGCTCAGAGAAAATCAAACAGGATTAATCATATTCAAGCTGCTGGAAATCAAAGACAAGGGGAAAAACTAAACATGTCACCCAGGGAGGAAGAAGAGTAACAATTACATCAAGTGTCTCTTCAGGAACCTATAAGTAAGAAAAGGATGGAGTAAAGTTTTTAAAGTGTTGGAAGAAATCAACAACCTGCACCACCATCCAAGGTTCTGCATATAGTGAAGTTGTCCTTTAAATGTGAAAGAGAGGGGTCCCTGGGTGGCTCAGTCGGTTAAGTATAGGACTTCGGCTCAGTTCATGATCTCACGGTTCATGGGTTTGAGCCCCACATCGGGCTCTGTGCTGACAGCTAGCTCAGAGCCTGGAGCCTGCTTCAGATTCTGTATCTCCCTCTCTCTCTGACCCTCCCCTGCTCACGCTGTCTCTCTCTCTCTCTCAGAAATAAATAAAAACTTAAAAAATAAATAACTAAATAAAAGTGAAAGAGAAATAAAGACTGTCTGGGGCCAAAAAAAAAAAAAAATCGAATATGTCAATAAATAATTTGTCACCAATGTGCTCTGTCTTGCCAAAAATTTTTAAAAAGGTGATTCAGCAGAAAGGACAGTGACATAAGTCATAAACTCATATCTACATAAAGTAAGGGAGAGTGTTAGCAGGGATCATGAAGGTGATAGAAATTATTTTTCTCAATTTTAATCGATCCACCAGATAACAGTTGGTTCAGAATTATAATAGTTACAATGAATGGGGTATTTTATCTTACAAGTAAGTGAAATGAATGACAGCAGATAAGGGGAGGGAGCAATTGGGGGTAAGGTCCTTGTGCTACCTGCAAAGTGGTATAGTGCTACCTTAAACAGAACCTGGGATAGTTGTACATGTGCATTTCAAACTCAAGGGCAACTACTAAAAAAAACATTTAAAATGTATAGAATTTATATGGTAAGAAAGGAGAGAAAGTGAAACTGGCAGAAATGTACAGTTTAAACCACAGTGGGCACAAAAAGATTGTAGGAAAGAAAGAATAAATGACAGAGAGAAAATAAAGTATAGGAATAGAAAACAGACATATGGCAGATATTAACTCAAATATATGAAGCATAAGTAGTCTTAAATAGTCTTATATATATATATATATTTTAAATTTATTTCTAGGGGAGAGAAAGAGAGAGGGAGAGACAGCATAAGCAGGGGAGGGTCAGAGAGAGAGGGAGTCACAGACTCTGAAACAGGCTCCAGGCTCTGAGCTGGCAGTCAGCACAGAGCCCGATGCGGGGCTTGAACCCACGAACTGCGAGATCATGACCTAAGCGAAAGTCGGACGCTCAACCGAGTAAGCCACCCAGGCGCCCCTTAAATAGTCTTTAAACATTAATAGTCTAAACATACCAATCAAAATTTCAGAAACTGCTAGAGTAATTTAAAAACATAACAACCAAAAGCAAAACTAAGATCCAGCATTAGGTTGTCTAAAAGAAATTAACTTCAAATATCAAGATAGAGACAGATTAAAAGTTAAGGGATGGAAAATGATATGCCATGCTAACGCCAATCAAAAGAAAGTAGCTATGTTAATTTCAGATAATTCATACTTCAAAACAAAATTATCAGGGATAAAGAGGGACATTACATAATGATGAAAGGATAAATTCTCCAAGAAAACATAATGATGCTTAATGCATGTGTGCCTAATAGCAAAATGTCAAAATACATAAGGCAAAAAATAATAGAACTGCAAGGGGAAAGAGATGATCTACTATTGTAAGTGGAGACTTCAGTGCTTCTGTATTACTAATTGACAGATCCAGAAGGCAGAAATTCAGTAAGAATACAACTGAACAGCAATATCAATCAACAAGATCAATTGATATTTACTGAATAGCTCATCCAACATGAGAATATACATTCCTTTCAAGCTCTCACTGAACATTCACTAGGACCACATTTGGAGCCATAAAACACACCTTAAATTCCAAAGAATAAAATTCATATAACACATATGCTTAAACTACACTGGAATTAAACTAGAAATCAGTAATAGGAAGATAGATGAAATTCCCTCCTGCAAAAATGTGCATATTAAACAAAACACATCTAAATAATATATGACTCAAAGAAGAAGTCTCAAGTAAAGTCTATTTTAGAGTAAGTAAAAGTTTCTTGAATGCAGCAAACATAGGGATTAGAGAGAAATTTATAGCACTGAATGCATATATCAGAAAAGATGATCTAGTATCAATAATCTAAGTATCAAGAACAAATTAAATCCAAAGTAAGCCAAAGAAAGGAAATAGTAACAGAGCAAAAATCATTAAAATAAAAACAGGAAATCAACAGAAATAAATCAATGTAATCAAAAGCTTGTTCTGTGAAACTAAATAAAACCCATAAACTTTGAGCCAGGTTAACAAAAAAAAAAAAAAAGAGAGAAGACACATATTACTAACACCAGAAATGAAAGAGGAAAGACCACTACAGGTAGTAGAAAAACATTAATAAAGAAATATTATGGATGAATCACTAAATTTTACTTCTGAAACCAATATTACACTATGTTAACTAAAATTTAGATTTAAAAGAAAAGAATTATGCTCACAAATTCAAACGTAAGATATTAATAATAAGGAAAGCTGAGGGTGGAGAGAAGGAAGTATATGACAACAGTATTTTCTGTTCAATATTTCTGTAAGCTTAAGACCACTTGAAATAATAAAGTCTATTTATAAGGACAAAACTATCTTCTCAAAAATAACAGTCCTATCAAGTAGATACTATTATATTTTGAAGAAGACAAATTAAAACTTAGCAAAATTAATGTGCAAGGTCACATAGCTAGTGAATTGTGGACCAGCATTAAAAAGCGCTCCCAAGAAGGGCGCCTGGGTGGCTCAGTCAGTTGAGCATCCCACTTTGACTCAGGTCATGAGCTCTCGGTTCCTGAGTTTGACCGTCATGCATTGGACTCTGCTGATAGCTTAGAGCCTGGAGCCTGCTTCAGATTCTGTTTCTCTCTCTCTCTCTCTCTCTCTCTCTCTCGCTTGCTCGCTCGCTCTCGCTCTCTCTGCCCCTCCCCCGCTCATGCTCGTTCACCTGCTTTTTCTCTCTCTCAACAATAAACATAAAATATAAATAAATAAATAAAAGTGCTGCCAACACTGAAATCTAAGCATTATAATATGAAGATAAAGAAACGTATGTGGGTGTATACACACACACATATACACATACATCTGTATACATATACGTACATCATACGTGTATATACACATGCATATGTGTTTCGTTGGTTTTCAGGGGCAGACAGACTTCACTGACCCGGTAGTGGGACTGTGACCCTCCCTGTGGCCACGTTTGGCTGGCAGACCGCAGATATACTCTGAGGGCCTCGGTGGTCCAATCCCGGGTTCTGGCCCTGCTAGCTGAAGGGGAGCCCAGGGCCAGGATGGCTTGCAGCTGCGAAGCCCGGCTTTCAGGCTGGTCACACGGATACAGGGTGCTGGCAAGGGAAGGATTCTGGGGGCCGGAGGCAGCCCCCGGGGTACAGAGGATGAGCCTGAGAAGCCCATCTGCTGGTGGGCATGTTCCACCTGCTTTTTTAAGGGTGGAACACCAGCAGTCCGAGGAGCCCTGGGTGGAGGTGGGGGGAGGGGGGCGCGGCAGATGGCAGTGCACAGCGCTGTGACAGACTCAGGCCCCACATGCCTGGAGGTGCCCAAGGCGCTCTGAGCTGTGGCGAGGACTCCTGTGGGGACAGTCGCAGGAGGAAGTGGCAGATACCATTTAATCCCCTCCTAACCTGCAGCCCACTGACAAACACTGGAGGCAGGCACAGTCAGCTGTGTCTCCAGGAACTTCCTACTGTCTCTATGCTAATACTTGCTGGAGGGCAAACAACCCTAGCTTGACAATAGCCAGGCCTCTGGGATCCTGGGAGTCCTCTTTAGCATATGACAATCTCACTGGAAACTTCCAGGGACTTGATCTCCCCCACCCCATGGTATATAACCAGTCTCTCCTCAAGGTCCCTGGGGCAGCCCTTTCTTCCCTTTCATCCTGTCCCTGAGCTTTAATAAAACAACCTTTTTGCACCAAAAATGTCTTCGAGAATTCTTTCCTGGCCGTGGGCTCTAGATCCCACTGTCACCCCCAAAACTCCTCATGAAGGACTACAGATAGACTGCAGGGCCCCAGAGGGAGTTGGGGCTGAGCTGTCGCAGAGGCACCTCCTGGGCTGCCTTGGAACTGCATGCTCTGCGGTCTCTGCAAGATGTGGGCTCACACAGTACCATGCCCTAAGCACTCGGGAGTCCAAACACCAGTTTGGCCCTGCCGGCTGCCAGGAGGTCCCCGGGGGCTGTGTCCTGCAATTACCCAGGCAAGCCACAGCGGGAGCTCCCCTGTGCCAGCATGTGACAGAGGGGTCTCCACTGTGGTTTCCCCTTGGGTTTTATTTCTCATGTAAACCTTTCTTGAGCTGCTGGAAAGCCTATCCCCCTCCCCCTCCTTCCCTCCCTCCCCCCTTCCACTCCCCCTCCAGTGCCGGCTGAGGCTGAGACCTTCTGCTCTGGCCACTTAGGGTTTGTTCCTTCCTCTCTGGTGACATTCTCTGTGGCCCGCCCTGTCACCTCCAGCCTTTTCTTACGGTCTCTGCGGCCTCCTGGGCACATGTCCAGCAGGGGGGCTGAACCATCGATCCATACATACACACATGCGGGATCACTACATTCTGCACACAGGGAACTAAGTGGAGAGACAGGCACGTGCACTACAGAGCCTTTGATTTGGGAATTGTCGAAGGCATGCACTCGGTCGTGTAGGCAGTCAGGACCGGATCTATTAGGAGACCTGTATCTCTTTGCTGATCAAGCAGTTGACACCAGCTCAGCCCTCTGCCCAGGGGACTTTATATCTGAGAGCCAGAATCCGGCTCTCAGAGAGTTTTCCTCTTCTGTAGAATATCTATTCTCCCAAGGCCTGGGCTTCATCTCCCTGGGATGGGTAAGGTAGAGGAGAGAGTGATCAAGGAAAGTCCACCTTACTCCTTTCCCATGATCTCCTAGCCCTTGGCGCCCTACACCTTTGTCTTCTGCCTTGACTCTGGGTCCCTGGGAATCCTCTACCAGCTGCTTCCAGTGCGTATCATCAGATCGTGCTCCCAGTCTCCTGCCGTGCACAATGCATGCCCCCATCCTCGAAACGTTTACATCCTGGTTGTGCTGAGAGCATCTCAATGTGAATCCCAACAGCTGTGTTTCCCCCACTCATATGACGCATATTTACTGAAACCCTATTCAATCTATTCATTCAGCAAATACTGGTTATGTACTAAGTGCTGGGTGGAATTCTTGAGCAAATCCTGGCTCTGCTGGAAACAGGATGGCAGTTGAGACATACCCTACCCCAAGGTACTTACAGGCGATTAGGAAATGAACAAAGTCCCGTCAGTCCAGGAGCAAGCATATGGCTTTGAAGTACAAACCCTACAAAGAAACTAAGGGAACCACAAGCAAGAAGAGGAGAAGGCAGGGTTAGGTAAGCGGGACAGCCCACTGCTCTCAGGCCCACAGGGATGAATGATTCTTGGAAGTGTAAAGTGATCTGCACAGCATCGTACAAAGCAGAGAATAGTACAGTGACAGTGCACTGCAGGTCTATTTAGAAGACAAACCATTTTACCTTTATTAAAATAATAATTTTTAGGTGTAAGTAATAAAAAAGAGTGGTAGCTCTTCCCAGAAAGCTAAAAGATGCTCACTGGTAGCATCCCGTAGTAAGTCAGGGAACACAGAGGGCATAAGACTCAGAGAAGGATCCTTGCTCATACAGCTGCAACCCCTCTTTCCCCCCCAGCTCTGGCAGCCACAGTTTCCTCCTCCTCTTGATATTGATGGACATCTGATAAACATTCACGCCTGATACACACTGCCTGCCCTGGGTCAGAGGCTTATCTACCAGGAAACAGCCCTGCAGGCACTGGCCTCAAAACGGCTGGATTTCTTCTCAGCAGGGGATGGTGGGCTGCCTTGCTGTGGGTTCCCAGGGCTCAGGTAGCCAAAAGTCCGGGGGGACCTGGGACTGAAGGGCCACTCTACCATCTGCCTCAACTGACTGATCACTCACATCACAGCTCTGGGTTTAGTGGCGAAAGCTAAAAGTCCAACTGTTTGTTTGTTTGTTTCTTATCTTTTGCTTTCTACTAGCATGTTGTAAGCACAAGTGGGCTTCTGTCCTTCTTCGATTTAGGTCTTGGAGGCCGACTGTTTACAAGCCCCTGAACTAGGTTTTTTGGCAGCTACAAAGATGTTTCAGATAAAGGAAGAAAGGAAAGAAGAAGAGAATGAAGGAAGAAGGAAAGAAACAGAGATGGAGAGAGAGAGAGAGAGAAAGAGAGAGAGAGAGAAAGAAAGAAAGAAAGAAGGAAAGAAGGAAAGAAAGAAGGAAAGAAAGAAGGAAAGAAAGAAAGAAGGAAAGAAGGAAAGAAAGAAAGAAAGAAAGAAAGAAAGAAAGAAAGAAAGAAAGAAAGAAAGAAAGAAAGAAAAAGAAAGAAAGAAAGAAAGAAGGAAAGAGAGAGAAGGAGGGAGGGAAGGTGGGAGGTAGGAAGAAAACAAATTGAAGATCTGGTCTCCTACTCTCTCATGATCAGAGCCCTCTGTCTAATGCAGACCGGGTGTTTATCACCATGCTCTGTAAAAAGAATCTAGGGCTCATCGTGATCGACACTAACGCTATCAAATGGCATTTTGTAAATGGAATGTCATCCTCATGCTGAAGGCAGGCCGCTAATTTTTAGTTTCTCACAAATTCACCATCTGTTTACAAGCCCCATAAAGGGCAGCAAATCACAGGTACCATGCAGGTCTGTATATTCTCATGCAGCAACCATTTCAAGCACTTTCTCTGAATGTTTTCTAGAAAGCTGATTTATTACCGATTGGTTTCCTATTTGCAGAACACATACATTTTAACGAATTACAACCAGCATGGAGCAGCAAAGCATACATATTCTGGAGAGAAAATGACTAGAAATGCCTTGTTTCAGAGTTTGAGGCTGGCAGAAAACGGATTCCTGTCATCACAAATTAAAAATGCGAACTGGGAGAATTGAATTTCACCAGGAAAAAAAACACAAGGAAACATTTTTAGAAGAAAGTGTCTCCTATTTCTAACAAAGAGTGGGGGCTGAGGGCAAATAGTTTTCTTTTTCATTTAATCCACACATTTTCAAAATCAAATGCAGTATAGCTGTGAAAGGTGTTGGTTCCAAAGTCAGACAGAGTGGGTTAAAATTCCTCTTCATGGGGTGCCTGTGTGGCTCAGTTGGTTAACCATCCAACTTCGCATCAGGTCATGATCTCATAGTTTGTGGGTTCGAGCCCCGTGTCGGGCTCTGTGTGGACAGCTCAGAGCCTGGAGCCTGCTTCAGATTCTGTGTCTCCCTTACTCCCTGCCCCTCCTGTGTTCGTACTCCCTGCCTCTCTCTCTTAAGGTAAATAAACATTAAAAAAATTTTTTTAAATTAAAAAAAAAAAAGCCTCCTTGTTTACTGAGATGGATTGAGGGAGCCCGTCCCCTAGCTAGAAGTAGAGAATGACTGTAACAGTATTTACCTGGGCTGGTATTTAACAGAAGACCTCAGGCTAGCACTGCATTAGCATCACTCAACACAGAGGACTGGTATAGTTTCTGTTGGCTGCTTACAGGCACCCGCTGAAAAGTAATACCCATCAAGTTCTTGCCTTGAAGGAATTTACCCTCTGAAGGGGTAAATCTTCACAGAACTGGAGACCAATTTAAAGCAGTGAAAAAGCACTTAACTCTTACATATCATGAAAAGTAAACTGTAGTAGGAGATATCGGAGAAGGAATTATCCATAGGGGGAGAAAGGGCCATGAGGGAGGTTCTGGACACAAATGTCTCACTGACAATATAATCATGCAGTAACGCAGTTAGGCTGAAGTTGCACAATCGATATCGTATGAGCATCAAATCAACACGTAAGTATCCACGACATCCTAGCTAAATGTCTTCGTGCACTGCAGCCTTCCAAATATGAACTCTATCTGCTAATTCTTAACATGCACTATATTTTGCCATCCATGCCACGTGCGTGCCTGTCAACTCAAAGGCCACCTCCTCAGAGATAACGCTCCAAACCACCCTGGCTAAAGCAGTCCATCCATCCCGGGTACCCTCTACTGTATCACCCTATTTTATTTCCTTCATACATTTAGCAGACTTTCCCAAGTGGATTGCATCCCTGTGGACCACAGCAGAATTTCTGTATCTGTACTGCTGGCATTTGGGGCTGCAAACTTGTTGCGTAGATGTCCTGTGCAAGGCGGGTTGCTTCGTATCATCCCTGCTTCCTACCACTGGAGGCCAGCGGCAGCCAGCTGCCACACTCATCCGAGACTGTAGCCACCACAGGTGTCCCCATGCCTGCTCAGCCCTCCAGATGGAGACAAGTAGGACTCAGGACAGTCTACTCTCCCAACAGTCATTAACAGGCTCCTGTGTTTGCAGGACACCTGTTTTCGATATGTGCCAGGATGTGGATTGGTTGGTAAGCACTGCTGATCGGCATCCAAAATGGTGTGTTTACATTTAATGATTTTACATCCATTATACAACGTAAGACCATGGCTGTGCTGCTAGAGGCAGAAATGGATGCTATTGCCATTCATTGCCATAAAGGAGTCATTCATGAAAGATGGGTTCAATAGTTTGCTGAAGTCTCACTGTTTGTAGAGACTAAGCATCCCTTCCTCCTCACACAGATAATACGGTCTACTTTAAAAAGGGTCCAATGCACTCAACCCCAAAGTCTTCTCCAGGACAAATTTCTAACTTCCTTCAATAGTTTTTTTTTTTTTACATTGCCGCCAGCAATATTGTCTCCACCACATCTTTGCCATCCTATGCGTCCATTCTTTCTTCTTTTACATTGCTTTTAAAGCTTTAGTATGATACAGTTCACATATTATAAAATTCACCCATTTAACATATATGATTCAGTGGTTTTCAGTATATGTAAATACTTGTGCAACTATCACCAAATTAATTTCAAAATATTTTCATCAGCCTGAAAAGACACTCATACTCCTTAATCACTCCCTATGCCCCTCAACCTCCTGGGTTCTAGCTCTAACCCACTTATTGCCTCTACAGACCTACCTATTCTGGACATTTCATTTCAAGAGAATCACACAATGTATGGCACTTTACCTACCATAGTGCTTTGAGGATCATCCATGTGGTGGCATGCATTGTTACTTCCCTCCTTTATATAGCCAAGTAATATCGCACTGTATGAGCACACCCCATTTCATTTATCCATTCATGGACATTTAGGTCTCTGCTTTTTGGCTATTAGGAGTAACCCTGCTATGGACATTCATGTACAATCTTTTGTGTGGACATCTATTTTTTTAAGTTTATTTATTTTTCAAGTGGGGGGCAAGCAGAGAGGGAGAAAGAGAGGGGATCCCAAGCAAGTTCCACACTGCCAAACCATGAGATCATGACCTGAGCAGAAATCAAGAGTCAGATGCTTGACTGACTGAGCCACCCAGGTGCCCCTTGGACATCTGTTTCCATTCTCTTGGAAAATAGCCAATAACAGGATGTATGCATCACATGGTAACACCCTGTGCCTGCCATTTCAAGGAGCTGCCTGATATTCAAAGAAGCCATAGGATTTTACAACCCCACTAGCGACATATTAGAGTTTTACTTTCTTCACATCCACGTTTGTCATCACCGGTCTTTTTAATTCTAGCCATCCAAGTGGGTGTAAGTGGTACACCTTCACGGCTTTGATTCTCATGTCTCTAGTGACTACTGACATTGGAACTCTTTACATGTGCTTAGTGACCTCCTCTGTAGCGCTCCTTTGGGGTAATATCTATTCAAGGCTACTTCTGAAAGTGATTTATGTGTTTCTTATTGAGTTGTAAGTATTCTTTATATATTTTAGATACAAGTCCTGTGATGGTGAGTTTATGTGTCAAGTTAGCTTGGCTCACAGTGTCCAGGTATTTGGTCAAACAATATTTTCAATTTTTCCGTGAGGGTGTTTTTCGGGGGTAAGATTAATATTTAAATTAGTGGACTCTGAGTAAAGAAGATTTGCCTATATAATTGGTTGGGCCTCATCCACTCAACTGAAGATCTTAATGGAACAAAGAGTCATCTCCCTGCCAAGAAGGAATTGTGCCAGCAGGTGGCCTTTGGACTTGAACTATGGCACAAGCTCGTCTGGTCTCCAGCCTGCCAGCCCATTCTGGAGAGTTTGAACTTGGCAGCCTCCATAATCACATGAGTGAACGCTTTAAATCTTTCTATATACATATATTCATCCCCCTGGTTCTGCTTCTCTGGAGAACACGAAGTAAGACAACTCCCTTATCACGTGTGATTTGCTAATATGTTCTCCCATTCCATATTTACTTCTATAATAGATTAAGATGTGGGGGTGCCTGGGTGGGTCAGTCAGTTAAGTGTGTAATCCTTGATTTGGCTCAGGTCATAATCTCACCATTGTGGAATCAAGCCCATTGGGCTCCACACTGAGAGTGGAGCCTGCGTGGGATTCTCTCTCTGCTCCTTGCTCCATCCTCAAAATAAATAACCTTAAAAAAAAAGAATAAGGTGTGAAGAAGTTATTATTAAACAGTTTTGTCTTTACTGTCTAATCTTTACGTCCTGCCATACACACACACACGCACACACACGCGTGTGCACACACACCCCTCCCCCATCATCTCCCTTCAAAAGCAGTTACTTGCCTCACAGAAAAGAAGATCCAAAAGAAACCAGAAAGAACTAAACAGTTTCATCTCCATATTCAGCATCCTTTATCCCAGAGCAATTGAGAAAGAACAGATCTTTGAATTCCCTCCAGCATGGCTCTGAATAGCCAGAGCCAGGCCTGAAGGAAAGGAAGAAAAAGTCTAATTCAAACAACAGATTTCAAAAGAACTAATAATGTTCCTGTCTGCTTCATCAGTTTCTTTCCTGAAGACACTAGGCCTGTTTAGAGTGGAAAAAAGAGAGGTTTACAGAGCGCTCCGATAACTCAATCAAATGCAAGACTTCCCCCCCATGCCCCCGCACTGCTAACAACTGGGGAGAACGCAGAGGCATCTGGGAAGATGTCAAGGTGGCAGGTACCACCAAGGAACACTGAGATATTCACTCACACCTGTCAGAACTTGAAGTAAGGAGGACTGCCTCTATTACATTCACCACCTTCTCCAGCACTGGTCCCTGGCTGCGACAATCTGATATTTGCCTCCTACTATATTATCAAGTAATGGTGCATCTGAAAAATGTTTTCTCCTTGCCTTTTGTTCCCAGTTTTACTTTCCCATCTTTTTCCTCCTAATTCAAGAAGTCTGAGGAATGTTATTTGTCTAAAAGGTTGTCAGGACCACAATCATATAAATACCAAAAACAAAACAAAACAAATGCACCATCTAGGGACACAGAGCAGAACCACCCATTACTCAAACGTGTCCAAGATGCAATCGCATGAGGTTGCAGACTCAAAGGTAAAGAGCTTTACAAAGCTGATGTAGCAAAGAGAATTTTTAATTCTAAGATGAACAAATCCAATGTTTTAATGACCAAATTGGACACGAAACAGGGTCCAATAAAAGCCAAGAAGTGGTTTTGATATGCTTTTTTTTCAATTTAAAAATCAAGAGTTTTAAATATAGCACCCATGCCCCACTTCTATTCACATAAAGGGAAAATATGCTATGCCAAGTGGTGGAAAGTGAATTTGTTGGCTTGATTTGGTCTTCAATCTGGTATTTTCCATGAAGTACAGTTTTCCCTGAGTTATCTCAACTTTTTCTCCCTCGTGGGTGAAAGCAGAACCCCTACACGAATTAAGTTTCGAGCACTCTTTGTGATAGGCTATCAG
The DNA here is from genome assembly GCF_008692635.1 of Crocuta crocuta. Classification (NCBI taxonomy): domain Eukaryota; kingdom Metazoa; phylum Chordata; class Mammalia; order Carnivora; family Hyaenidae; genus Crocuta; species Crocuta crocuta. The sequence continues at coordinate 4,642,556 of NW_027528640.1, forward strand.
GTTAATACTTTTTTGTTTTTCAATCAGAAAATGTTTTTATTTGCCAATTTCCTTAAAGATGTCACCACAGTCCTGATATATGAATGAATATTAGACACTGGGCTTATTCTCCATCATGCTTGGATAGGTAAGCAGTGAAGGGAACTATTTCTCAGTTGGAGATTAGCTAGGAATTGCCTCATCCTTTTGAAAAATGTTATGCATCAGAAAAACTAATCACGTGTCGTGAAGGAAAAAGGAAGTGTGTGTCATTGTTACAGTAAGAAAGGAGCCATTACACCCTATCTTAAATTTCACTTCTCTTCCTTTACCCCCGGCTGTTTCCCAGATTCTCAGGATAGATTCTCACACCTGACTAATGAATTCAAATATACATTTTTTTGCTGTGATAAAAGGGATGGCAAAGAGGTCAATGAAATCATTTTATGAAGTTTGAGGTTGGTATTCCCTACATGCACCTCAAACACCTCTTTCAATTTATTTTACAAACAATAAAATGGCTTCTCTAGCAAACCAAACTTGGAGCACCTACAATCACCTCTGATATGTATCAAGACTTGGTTTGAGCCAGATGTGGAAGAGCATACAATGGTGATGATGAAGTTGAACAATTAGAAAGTCACACAGATGATTTCAACATGTCTTGCAAAACCCAACCTGTGGAAAGTTTGGCTTTGTGTGCTTCATTGGCTACAGCTTTTGACAAGAAATTATGCCTACACATGCCTCTGCAAAGGGGCTGGAGAGAACTTTTCTATGTCCCTAAAAGGAGGCAAGAGAGATTCAATATGCAAAGGAAATATTTCTACTATGTGATATAAAGAAAAAGAAGAAAGGGGCACTAAATTGCTACACACAGAAAAAGAGTCTTAGGGGGCACCTGGGTGGCTCAGTAGGTTAAGCATCTCTTAATTTTGGCTCACATCATGATCTCATACTTTGTGGGACTGAGCCCTGGGTCAATCTCTATGCTGACAGCGTGGAGCCTGCTTGGGATTCTGATTCTCACCTTCTCTTTCTCTCTGCTTCTCCGTCACTTGAGCTCATGCTCTCTCTCTTTCTCAAAATAGATAAACTTAAAAGAATAAGGGTATTAGTTCCTGTTGTAGAATCTCACAGGGAAGAACACACCATGGATATGTACATCCACACTAGAAATTACTGAGGGATGGGTGGGGCTGGGGGGCAATGGCAGAAATGACTCAGAGGCATCTCTTGCATCTCCTCCAAATCTTATAGTCCCATGGACCTCCTGAACCACTTTATTCCTCTTTCCATCTGTTACACTTTGTCTCTCTCTGTCCCTGCCTCCCCCATCCCTGTTCTTAACTTTTTTTGGTCCCCTTACATTGGAAGTATCATTTCACAGCGACAGAAGGAGTAAGAGTCAGAAAGTATGTGTGCACAGTGACGCCCAGTCTCACTGGACTGACAGCAGTCTGCCCCACTGCAACCCCCTTGCCCATCGGCCTGCCACAGCTGATTAAAACACAACTTGAACATGCCACTTCTTGGCTTCCAACCCTCTAAGTCTCCCCTTCACGCTCAGACTAGAAACCAAAGATCTCATCATGCCCCACAAAGCTGCTGTCAACAGGCCTCACCTGATTTCCTCCAGCCCCATCTCACCCCACTATAAGCCTTCTTTCTGTCCCTTAAGGGCACGAAGCTTCCTCCTGCTTTAGGACCTGGGGCTGCTCCCTGCCTCGACCCCCTCCATGCAGTGCATCTAGTATCTGCATTTGGATGTCAGCATGAACCTCACTTCCTCAGGGAGGTCCTCCTCCAGTAACCCGATACAGAGCGGCCTCATTCCCAGGCCTCCCTTCCTGCTCATCAGTACCTTCTGTGCCCTCCGCTGGAACTTAACGCTAAGGGAGAGCAGCCCAGGATCCCCGGAGCTTGAGCCATTCCTGGCCATGGGAGGTGCTCCCTAAATATCTGTCCAACAAACAAGGCTGCGACTTCTTTGCCAAATGCTACGATACTGCCACTTCCCTTTCATGATGATCTGGCCTTCTTTCATCTTGTGGACATTTGCAGAAAGAAAGACAGCTCAATTATTATGCAAGCACATTTCCTGTTAATGGGATGTGACACTGGTATCGCTTTTGTTCTTCCAAATTTGCTTCACTCTATCTGATCCTTAATTTCATCTAATTTCTCACTCTGCTTGTTGATTCAACTTGAGTCGAATACTTTCATTTACTGGGTCTAGTTTGCATTTTGTCTATTTACTTTATTTTCATGTTCTCAAAACAAATATGTAGGCAGTTAATTATGCGGGTCCCTTTGGTAGTGTCCCTATAGGATGCACTCTGGCTCACACCATCCAAACGTACATTAAAGCACCATCTCATTAGAAGAGCTGACGTAAAATGTGAAAATATTTCTTTGGTCAGAATTATTATAGAGCTCTCACTATTGTTTTGCAAAGCATACAGAATCCTTCCACAGCTGTGGAAAAGAAAGAACATAATTAAAGGATTTTTTTTTTTGAAGCGCTTGACTGGAACTAGTAAGTTTGTACTTTGAGTTTGCTTTGTTTGAAAAGAGAAAAAACGGTCATCAGAGAGCTCTTTGGTGTGCATTCAGCGAGGAAAGGGAAAACCCAAATGGGCCAGGAAGAGAGTCCCAAGAGGTTACAGACACAGGGGTCAGGACATTCAGGGAGAAGGACAACCAGTGTTTATTTCTCATGAATTCTGTATACTTGAACCTGGGAACCCAATGTGACTCTGCTTTCCTTTGTGTTCACATAGGAGGCAAGGGAGACCAACAAATTGTAGGTGAGCTCTCTTCAATAGACCTTGAACTAGAATTTGGGTACAGGAACCTCTTAGGTTCTCTGGATCATTGAAGGACCAGAATAGGTGGGACCCAGAGAGGAAAACATTTTCGGCATCTTTCCAAGTCACTCCTATTAATGCACAGCTCTGACAACTGCTCAGCCTCCCGAGACTCAACCCCCTGAGGCCATCATCCCCAGCGGGCCCTGCTCCTCCCATTCACCTCCCATCCTCGGGCAAGTTAAACCCCAAGGTCAGCCACCACCATCTTTTCTGCACCTGCACCTCGGCTTCAGAGTCTCTCCTCAACCCTTCCGTGTTCTGTAGCAAAGTACCCGCCTGTGTGTCTGTGGGAGGCAGGGAGCCCGGCTTCCAGAAAAGATGATGGGCCAATACAAATGACCTCAGCACACTGACTCACCTGTTCCCCAGGAGAGGACTCTCCCTCCCCATTATTCTCCACTAGCTCAGCCCAGCACTTAAACACCTGCCACCTCTTCTTCTAGCAGGGTTGAGCCTGGTCTGTACCCTATCACACATCTTCAATAAACTCTTCCTTGCCTGTTTAATTTAGATTTGGGACGGCTAACATCAAGTGGGGCAGCAGCGCACCTGGCAGTCAGGCCATGTTCTTCCAGCTCATCCCCGCCTCCACACCTCCTCCTCTGGCCTCAAACCCCTCTTCATCCTCAGCTGGTGACCCTGCTTTCCGGATCAGAAGGTACCAGAGCAGGTGTCCCCCAGCTCCTACCACCACCAATGCCCTGCCCTCCTGCACGGGTGCCCCAATACCCCTCCTTCCCTGTCTCTGGAGAGATCCTACCCTTTCCTGGCCACCCAGGGTGCAGCAAACCTCACGGGTCCTGCTGTGCCATTTCCTGGGCTTTGTAGATTCAGAGAATAAGAAGAGTAGTGAAATTTTCACTTTGGTGCATACAATTATGTGTGTCAAATATACTCAGATGCTAATAAAACATATACCTGTTGTAAATTTGCTCATCTGAAGCTTCAGAGAGGTAGTTACTGAAATCTTGCTTTCCATGGACTAAAAGAAGAGAGAAATACACCATCTCCCATTCTTGGAAGTCAAAGAAATATTCTATTTGGCACAGTGAGGTTTTCCTACCTCTGTAGCTAAGTTGATTGGCACATATCTAACTGTGTATAAATGGTGGTTGCAATGAGCTGCCTTTTACCCAAGGCCAAGCATACACCCCATCCCAGAGCTCATGGCTAGTTAAAAGGTCTCTCTTCAGTATGTGACCCATCATCACGCTGCTGTGTTGGCCTGTGCCCCAGATCTCACAGAGTTCAAGGTCTAAAAACAATTACCTCTTCAAGGACATCGGCAAGCTTACTGAGGATCTCTTCAGGAAGGCTCTGGAACGTCGGGACACTGCAAAACCAAACAGAGATAGTGCTGAAGCAACTTTCTTCTGCAAACCAAACAGCAACGTGCAAAAGCATTTCATGACAAAGAACCTGCAGATGACGATGAAAGCACTAACTTGAGCATGATTTGATGATCAACAGGGAAAAGGCGTATTGTACTAGAAAGAACATGGAGGTTGGACAGAGCCAAGTTTAAATCCCACTTATGATTACTCATGGGCCCATAGATGCCTCTGCTATAATGGGGAAAATAACATTTTCTTCCTTTTCAGTCAGCTCTCACCAGATTCCTTCCAGTCAACCTGCCTCTCTAGGTCCCTCTGTACACACACACACACACACACACACACACACACACGCGCGCGCGCTCCTTCTACAGGGCACCTCTACTCATTCTTTAGGACACAGTGTGATCAATGTATACTCAGACCCACAAGCATTCATTCAACAGCCTTGGAAACTGTTTCTCCCCAAGCCCCTCCAGCTAGGTCAGGTTCTGCCCCTAAGAGGTCCTCTATCCCTTGCTCTAACAGTCATTAGATACTTAATCAGATATTTGTTCTGGGGTATTCTCCCTGCTAGAATTAAAACTCCACAAACATAAGAACGGTGTATCTGTCTTGTTTGACTCTTGTATTTTCCAGCATTTATAAATAATAATTCAATAGCATGTGTTGAGCAAAGTTAGGAAAGCACGGATGTGTGAAGGCTTCCTGGGACAATTATAAGGATCAGATCAGATAGGGTGGAGACAAGAGCCAGACTCAGGAGATCAGGAACATTATTAGTTTCCCTTACCTCCTCCTCCTCCTATTCCACCCCCGCCCCCATGACCAGCAAATGAAAATACTGAGTGATGCTAAATGTACAGACCAACATAAGTTCTTTTCTATGTGATATAGTAATGACTTCCAAAGAAATCAAAACACCCTTCAACATCTAATTCTTGAAACTCCACTGGAAAACCTAACTGGGATACAGAACTGAAGTCTCATATAATCAGACCTCAATGCTTAAATAGAGTGAACACTATAATGAGTACATCTGTATTTGCATATCTGATATTTGACCTAGTGAATAATTCAGGCTTGATTAGAATGATACAATGGAAGAAACCAGAGCATACTGTTTGGAGGTAGGCATGGAAGTTTTACCATTCACTTGTCCCTCTGGGTCCTATTACTTAGTGTTAAGCCTACTGACAAAATCCCAAGGTCTTTATACAGAGGTAGAACAATTCACCCAGGACCATCTGTTTCACCAGATTTACTGCTGTGGTCTTAGTCATGTGGGTTTTAATTTCCAGAAGGCAGTCTATTTCAGCAGCTGGATGGCACTACTCACAGAAACAGAGGAAGACAGAGAAAGCTGTTTCCATGAGTGATGCAGACTGAAAAATCTACCCCTTCTTTGTTCTTTTAGTGAACTATCTCTCAGGGACTCCTAAGATGTAAGAGTGATTAGAATCCTTCTATCCCAGTAGGTGCTGGTGGAAAACACAGACTACAGTGTAGTTTTTCTCAGGTTATTATAACTGGCTCCCTTCCACAGACAAGCCTACATCCCTTCCATGCTCCACTGTTTACCTCAACCCATGCTCTGCCCATGCCACGCCATACCATAATAATTCCACATTCCAGAGAGATCGTGTCCATGAGGAAAAAAATAGTATGTGCTTGACTACATGATACACTGAGCAAAACCATGAACCTTACACTTTAGGAAGGGCACTTGAAATACCTTTTACCACTTTACTTTTTCAGCTTTGAGGTATAATTGACAAATTAGAAGACGTTTAAAGTGTACAGCCTGATACATGTACACATGGTAAAAGGGCTTGTCCATCTGGTTGATTAACAAATCTATTACCTCATGTATTTATTTATTTATTTTTTTGGTGGAAAATATTTTCAGTTTTACTTCTTTAGCACATTTCACAGTATTAATCAGCATCACCATATTATATATTAGATAGAGATCTTATTCATCCTAAGCTGTAGCTGAAAGTTTCATTTCAACTAGCATCTTCCTATCTCCCCCACCCTCCAGCACCCACATTTCTACGACCTTGACTTTTTAGACTCTACGTACACATGATAGCATACAGTATTTGTCTTTTTCAGTCTGGCCTTGTTTCATTTAGCATAATGCCTTCAAGGTCCAGCCATGTTGCAGATGTGAACTTCCTTCTTTCTCGTGCCTGAATAATATTGCTGTATGCTTATCCTGATCTTTGAAAAATTTAAATGTCTCAAAGCATTCAGAAGCATTAGTTACTAACAAAAATTAAGGCTGATATTTTACAAATGATCAGTAATAGCTGGGGAACTTGTAGATGTAACAAAATGGAGAGCAATTAACCAAAAAAATAAATGGCTTCACTTTAATAAATTGCTCTGAAAATACCTTTGTAACCATCTTTAAAATCTTAAGACCTTTATCATTACAAACACTAAAGTCTCTCATATAAGTTTTTAAAGTTTATTTATTTTGAGAGAGATAGAAGTAAGAGACAGAGAAGTAAGAGACAGAGAGAGAGAGAGAGAGAGAGAGAAAGCCTGGACTAACAGTGAGAGCCCAACATGGGGCTCAAACCCACGAATCATGGGATCATGACCTTAGCTGAAATCAAAGGTCAGATGCTTAACCAAATGAGCCACCCAGGCATCCCCTTCTCATAGAATTAATTTCCTTTCTAAGAATTATTGGTCCACCAAGAGCTCCTACACCAAGAACAAAACAACTGAGGATATTGATAATTTGGACTTCTACCCATGAAATATGTTGGTTAAATTTTCCCCAACACATCAAAAGACATTAATGTAGACTTTACTAATTTGCACATATAATTCAAGATGAAGTCATTTATGATTTAGAAAACTTAAGGCAAAATAATTATAAGGACAAACTTCCAGAAAATGCTTTAATAGTAGAGAAGAATATGTGAAAAAAATTATAACAATTTGCATGCTAATTACAAGTAATTCTTATGTATCTATTACAGCTGTTGATTCCTTAAAGACTTGCAATAGGCCTGAAGTTACAGAATGCCTTTGAATGTAATGTAATAGAGATGATTTAATGCCTGTTGCGCTTTGCCATTGGCTCTTCTAAACTGAATGAAGGACTCAGAATTTGCAATTTGCAATGACAATAATAGAAGATGAGATTTGAGTACTTCCTATTGGCCAGACACTGGGCTAAGGATTTTCTAGAGAACATAAAGTTTAGTTTTACAACCACTTTCTGAAATAGCCATTGTTTTTTTTTTTTTTAATTTTTTTTTAATGTCTTTTATTTGTTTCTAGGAGAGAGAGAGAGACAGCGTGAGCAGGGGAGGGTCAGAGAGAGAGGGAGTCACAGACTGAAACAGGCTCCAGGCTCTGAGCTGGCAGTCAGCACAGAGCCCGACGCGGGGCTCGAACCCACGAACCGCGAGATCATGACCTCAGCGAAAGTCGGACGCTTAACCGACTAAGCCACCCAGGCACCCCTGAAATAGCCATTGTTATTGTCACCCATTTTACAGATTTGACAAGTGTGATCTCAAAAGTTTGCCTGATGTGGCATCACCCAACCTAAGTGACAGAAGTTTGAAAATTCCAGCCTGGGGCACCTGGGTGGCTCAGTCGGTTAAGTGTCTGACTTCAGCTCAGGTCATGATCTCATGGTTTGTGGGTTTGAGCCCCACATCAGGCTCTGTGCTGACAGCTCACCAGAGCCTGAAGCCTGCTTCAGATTCTGTGTCTCCCTCTCTCTCTGACCCTCCCCTGCTCCCGCTGTCTCTCAGAAATAAATAAAACATAAAAAAAAAAATTTTTTTTTTAAATTCCTACCTGAATCATGTGGAGCTCACTTACCCACCGAATGGCATGGTTTACAGTAAAATGATTAGAAAATGCCTCATGCAACTTTAACAACAGTTCTATCGTCTTTTAGAGATCTGGATGTGAATAATATTAATATCTGATTTATTACGCACCTTTTTAGTGTGAAAAGAGGTAAACAAATTGAAAAACTGAACGAATAGTTCAAGAATCACCTGTATCCCCACCACCTAGATTTGCCATTCTTAACACCATCTTTATCTACCTTGAATTCGTCTAGTTTTCTATGTGTGTATAAATAGGCTCATAGATCATTTTCTATGAAACATTTCATAGTCGCAGGTACCATAAAACTTGACCCCTAATCCTTTACCTGCAGCATACATATCCTAAAAATAAGAACATGTTCCTAAATAACGTTAATACCATTACCATTCATAAGAAAATAAACTTCAACTCTTCAATATCATCTAATATCTGTTTCATCTTCAAATATTACTTAGGTTCAAAAAATGTCTTTACTCCTGTTTATTTTTCTTTTCAAACCAGGATCCAGTAAAATTCTACACACCAATTATTTTGGTTGTTCTGTACCTCTAGTCTCTTGTTCTACAACACCCCCCCCACCTTCCCCCATGGCATTGACTTTTGGAAGAGACTGGACAACTGTCTTATTGGATGTCCCACATTCTGAATTTGTCTTAGTGATTTTATTTCTGCTCACCTACTGTTTGAAAGGAACAACTAACAGAGGGGAGAGAAAAACCAATAAAGAATTGTATTACAGGACATGTCTGTGAAGTTGGAAAACTTACAGAGCAACAGAATTGTATACGCAGCAGCTTGAAATGTGATCTGAGAGGCCAAGGATTCCCCAAGACCCTGTTAAGGGGGTCTTCAAAGTCAGAGCAAATTACTAGTCTAGTTGTAATTTGCCTTTTACACCTTATTCTTTCACATGTAGACAACAGAATCCCACAGACCCATAAGCAATATGATGACATCATTCCTTTGATGGCATAGGATCTATGTTTCTATGTTCTTGTGTTTCCTAGAATTTTTAAGGGAGTGTATAGGTTTGTGATTTGTATACTATTTACAGAAATTAACTCAGCATAATTTCAGTAAAACTGTGTTCTTACTAGACAGTTTTCACACATGTGCTATAATCTCATAACCTTATTATCATTCTTTTGAACAGATCATTCTTTTGAACTCCTGAATAACTGTGGTTATTCAGACCTGATACACATTTCTTGTGTCAAAGTGAAAACAGTAAGAAAGTATATTTGCATACCTTATGCTGCGATAATAGTTTTATATTTTTTTCAAAAACATTTCTTTTAGAATTTTATCTGAAGCTGTTATAGCTTTAGAATTTTGTAATTATTATTAAGAACTAAATAAAAGAAAGCTTATTACATTTTTGTTCATTTTTAAGAATGGATCATTGACTTTGAAAGGGGACATCGGATGGCTTCTATATTCTCAAGCTATTGCTGCCAATTTCTAAGCCTAAAGCCACTGAAAAATATAAAAAAGGACACATCAAAGAATTTTCTGACTCATGGATGGGATAAATCTTGCCCAAGGAAATTTGGAGTCACTATAAATAAAAATATGACAAAATCAACTTTTCCCTAAGAATTATAATTTCCCTTATTGTCTTACACAAAGGAATGTTTTAAAAATAACCTTACCATGTCACTTATGATGTCATTTTGAGCCCAATCATTCAAAATTTAAAGAAAAGGAAATTGAACTTCTAAATGTAGACACGATCAAGATTGTAAAACCCCAAAATTGTTTGGTGCAGCTTTTGAAATTAGTAAGTGGTGCATCTCCTGGGATTAATCACCATATTGCAATGACCGGAAAAGACCCACAGCACAGTTGCGACAGACCAATAAAGACTTGCAGAGTCGACCTCGCTCCATGCCTGATAAAGTCATAGAGGAAATCACTGCACTGCCTCATTTCAATGATATAGCGTTTGGTTGAATTAAAGGAGAAGCTGCGAGCACAAAGATGAGTTAAGTTCTTCTTTAGAGAACTGCACTTTTGCCTTTCCAGTGGATTCATGTACAGACATGGCCAGGCTTGCTGTTTCGCTCGTATTTATCTGCTATCAGAACCAACTAATCATCAAAGAAGCTCATCGTTTATATGAACAGCTGGCAACAAACACAAGTGGTACTGAGCTATTCGGTCCAGACTAACTTTTCCCATCTATGGGTTATTTGAGAACAGCTATGCTGATATTTGCTCTGATCGTGTGAAAGCAATGGAGACCTCCCGGCAGAGACTAAGGCGGTGACCACAAAATGCACTCGCTGCCATTAGACTCTAAATCACCACTTACCTACAGTGAGAAAAGTTAAATGTCATTTTTACCTGAAAACATTTTTGATGAAACAATAAAAGTTATTCATTTTTTTATGTTTCATCTCTTGGATATGCATCTTTTGAATATGGTGTCAGACAAAATGTCAAGTACGCAAGCCGCCCTTCTGGGTACACCAAAGCATGGTGGCAGTCTTGAGGAATATCACTTCTGTCATTGCTGGAGCTGCAAGCTGAAAAGTTCCACCTTATCCAAGGAACATCATTTTTACTTGGCAATGACCAACAAACTGTGGTTATTCAGACTTCTGTGTCTGATAGGTAGACAGTTTTTCAAAAAAGAACAAAGTGAGACTTTTAGTTCAAGGGGGAAAAAAACCAGGCAGTATTTATTGCCAATGATAAAAATTGAACTTTCAAATGAAAATTACAACTTCAGAACACTTTTAGTTGCCACTTTGGGCTTAACAGCTTTCCAATACTTGAAGACTTTTCAGAAGAGATCTTTGGTGATACACGGATATTAACAAATAGAATTTTTTGGACTGGAAATTTTGCCTAGTACAGTGAAGCAATATTTTTCCAGGTGATCGATACATGATGTTACAAAATTATGCATGGGGAAAGATCTATTTGAAATATAAGATGGATCAATGGATTCTAACATAGCTACTGTTTGACATTCCATATTGCAATTAACCTTCAATAAACTAGTATTTGTTGGGTTGTGGGGTCATATCAAAGAATGTCCACAATGGTCTGAAAAGGTCATTAGCCTACTTTCACCGTTTCCTACCACCAATCTCTGTGACAGTGATCTTTTCATAAACTTCAACTGAAACAAGAGAAATTCAATAGCTTCAATACAGAAGCAAATATGACCATTTTTCTTCTAGTAAGCCAGACACTGACACATTTGCAAAAGCGTAATCTCGAACTTCTATGTTTGCTAAGTTTTGTTTTTGGAAGATACAGTCATCTTTATTAAAAACAGACTCTTTATGTTAACATATAATGTTTATTTTTGGTGGTTTTTTGTGGTTTTAAATGCATTAGAAAGTATCTTTAAATATTCTCATTTTTAACTCCTAATACAGGCAATATCGTTAGATATAGCCCACACAAGCTGCTGAACCACTGGCTTACAGTGAATAAAAGTGATGAAAAGAATGTAAACACAGAATATTATATTACAAGGAAAAGGTGGTAAAAATTATGTCTACTATAAGATAATTATGTCTTCAATCAATCCCCCTTTAATTATACATTAGAGAATCTTTGCAGGAAAATAGCAGAAAGTTAACAAACATTGTGTTAGGTGGAATGACAATCTTTAAATTTTTTTCCTTTCCTCTACTTTCTTGTATTTTCAAAATGTTGTTTTGTAACTGTATTTTTATTATACCTAATGTTATAAAATGCACAATTGTGGTTACAACTAAATAAAGTGTATCCTAATGGGTCCATTTCAAAGAGAAAAAATTCTTACTGTTGTTAAAATACTGATTTAATTACATGATTTATTTACTCGGGAAAACTTAACTGAGCACCTATTATGGGCCATAAATTGTTGTAGGTGTTTGAGATTCATCAACGAAAGCCAAGGTCCCTGCCTACTGATCAGAAATAGAAAATAGGAAACATAATAAGTACACATGATACAATTATATATGTACACACACGTATCATAAAGTACATGAGGTAAGGGCTATGGGCTATAGCATTGTCCGCTAGAAAAACTCCCACAGGAAAGCAGAGATTACAATGGGAGGGGATTTAAGGTCAAAGACTGAACAGGACAAAGATATCCTCATTGGAAATGTGAGATGGTCACAGAAATCTGAGAGGTGAGGGACACAGGGAACCATAGGTCTGAAAGAGAGGAACAGGAAGGTCTGTAGCATTAGCTGATTGTAGGAGCGGCTGGGTGGCTCTGGGTGGCTCTCGGGGAAAATGGAAGAAAGCCTCAAGAGGAGAGGGAAAGAGGGCAGATCACAGAGGGGTGTGTGCCCCTCCCCCATCCACCCAAAGGATTTGGCTTTAATCTGGGTGAAATGTACAGGCACTGTGGGGTGCTGAGCAGGTGTGACAAGATCTCACTGGCTAAAGAGACCCTGTCCCAGCTCTGTGGAGGGTCAATGGCAGAGGGTGTAGAACAGCTGGGGGTCTACTGCCTGACAGAAAGTGGGCGGTGGAAAGGGTAGAAGGGGGGCAAGGCAGGGGCGCCTGGGTGGCTTAGTCGGTTAAGCATCCGACTTTCGCTGAGGTCATGATCTCGCGGTTCGTGGGTTCGAGCCCCGCGTCGGGCTCTGTGCTGACTGCCAGCTCAGAGCCTGGAGCCTGTTTCAGTCTGTGACTCCCTCTCTCTCTGACCCTCCCCTGCTCATGCTGTCTCTCTCTCTCTCTCTCCTAGAAATAAATAAAACATTTAAAAAAAAAAAAAGAAGAAGAAGGGGGGCAAGGCAGTGGAAAGCACCTGATCCTGAGACTAGAGGCAGTGTGGTTCCCTGGGAGACTGCAGGGGGTCAGAGGGAGGGAGGTGGGGACGACTTTGCAGTAAGCAATCTATCAGAACTATTTGAATATTTTTCATACTGAACAAACATGTTTAGATTTTTTAAACCTACTTAGCAACAAAGGGATTTGATCAGTTTTTGTCTTCATTCTTAAAATGTATTTTCTTTCTTTTTAATTTATTTATTTAAATTCAAGTTAGTTCACATACAGTATAGTACTGGCTTCAGGAGAACCCAGTGATGTATCTCTCACATATAACACCAAGAACTCATCCCAACAAGTGCCCTTCTTAATGCCTGTCTCCCCACCCAACACCCCTCTCCAGCAACCCTCAGACTGTTCTCTTAGTTAAGAGTCTCTTATGGTTTGTTTCCCTCTGTTTTTATCTTATTTTTCCTTCCCTTCCCCTATGTTCATCTGTTGTGTTTCTTAAATTCCACGTAGGAGTGAAATCATAGGATATGTATCTTTCTAGGACTTATTTCGCTTAGCATACTACATTGTAGTTCCATCCATGTTGCTTCAAATGTCAAAATTTCATTCTTTTAGATCAATGTGTAATATTTCAGTGTGTGTGTGTACAACACATCTTCCTTATCTAGTCATCAGTCAATGGATATTTGGGCTCCTTCTATAATTTGGCTATTGTTGATAGCACTGGTATTCATTTTTAAATATAACCCCATATTTAGATGTGGCCCCATATTTATAAGGCAAGGTAGCTGCAACAAAAACACATTGAAATAGTTCAACAATGTCCTCTACCTAGAGCAGAGTATGCCAGTACATTACTTATTTTGGGGTGCCATTTGGAGAACAGAAGCTTTTTTATTCTGTCATAAGAAATAAGCTCTTCATCAAGTTTAATGCCAAGAATATTGACAGGGAGTTTGCCTGGGTGGCTAGGTCAGTTAAGCGTCTGACTTTTGATTTTGGCTCAGGTCACGGTCTCACGGTTTCGGAAGTTCGAGCCCCTCATCGGTCTCTGAGACAACAGTGCAAAGTCCACATGGGATTCTTTCTTTCTCTCTCTGCCCCTCCCCCACTCTTTCTCTCAAAATGAATAAAATAAAATAGAAGAATATTGCACTTGATCTTAGCCAAAAGGCCGAGAAGCGATAAAATAGAAGAATATTGACAGGTATTGTTTCTTTCGGTGCCAGTGGCTTCCTGCAGCTCATACCAAGTGAATAAAAGCAGAAATCTGACTTTCCAAAGAAACCAATTTCTACTGATGAAGGATTAAGAGCCCTTCTTAACCTCACAGATATCTGAACTTTCCCCTTAGTGAGCTCATCAAAATGTTTCTTGCCCTCAGTGCACTTTTCTCCCATGATTACATCATTTGGCACTGATCCTGGTTCAGTCTGCCACGCGATCATCTTCTAACTCATCTTCCTTACGCAGGTCTCTTGCCCCCAACTCAGTATCCTACACACATCACTGCTAGTTTATTGTCTATCAGCAACATTTAGCTCTTATCACTCGTGGCTCCAACCTTCAATGGCTACCTATTATTGTACCAGATTCTAAGAATTAGAATTTTTATTCCTCTGTGTAAAAACACTTTAGATAAAGCAAACCATTACAGAGACATGAGGTAGAATTTTATCCGTCGTGTGATACAATGTAAACTCCTTATTCTGAACCACTGTATAGTGATTAAGTGTATGGAGTTCTGAATGAAAGAGAATCAAGTTGAATTAGGCTCTGCTCCTAATTACTACTATGCCTTTGGCAAGCAATATAACCTCTCTAAGCCTTGGTTTCCTTCCCTTACAAAATAGGAGCGGTGGATATAACCACCCACTGCATAGGGTTGTGGTGAAAATAAGCAAAATAACAGATATAAAGCATTGAGAAGGTGACGAGCATAGTAAACATTCAATAAACATTAGCAGCCACCAAATTAAATATACACTTTGTGTTGTAAATGTTTTCATTGTTTAAGACCTTCAATAATCAAAATAAATGTTCTAATATGTCACATATAAGTCTCAGCATAGACTTAGGAGTGCTGGAAATTTTCATTTGTTCACTGTCTTTAATCAAATGATACTGGAATAGGAACCCTCCTTTTTCAGTGGGCTGTCTAATGATGTTCATTGTTTAGCTCTTCCTCAAGATCACACCAAACCCAGGAGACATGTCATCGCCAGAGGCTGGCAAGTAAACTCTCTCATCCCTCTGCTATCAAGGGCACAAAGAATGCATGATGTCTAGCGGCTCTCTGCTTTTGTGCCCACAGGTAAGAAAGGGGGTCTTTGGTCAAGCTGGGAACTCAATGCTTCTGGGCATCCTTCCCAGGTCACTCCATGCAGAGAAATTCATTCTTGAGGAAACATTTCCACAGGTCCTTCTTTCTCCACTTGACTCTCCTCATTTTAATCTCATTAAATAAATTCAGGTTTCAAAAATAGAGAGGACCTTATCTTCTGGACCTTTTAGTACTGACCAAATATTCTGAGATGAAGAAATTCACATGTTTATTGCAGCATTAATTTACAAAAGCCAAGATATGGAAACAACCTAAGGTACCCATCAATAGAGGAAAGACGATGTGAGATACAACCACATAGACTTATCTATCCATACATAACGGATTATATAATATAATCACACATCTATATATGATATACATAGAATATTATTCAGCCATGAGAAGGGAGGACACTTTGTCATCCATGCCAACAACATGGATGGACCTTGAGGACATTATGCAAGTGACGTATATCAGAGAGTGACAAGCACTGTAAGATACACCTACTTATGGAATCTAAAAATACCAAATTCATAAAAACAGAGTAAAATGGTGGTTACTGGGTAAAGTGGTTGGGGGGATAAGACAGCTGTTAAGGGTACAAACTGACAACGGTAAATAAAAATAATGATAGTAAGCAAGTCATGAAGATACAATGCACAGCGTAGTAAATTCTGGTGAGTATACTGTATTATAATAAACTTTGCTAAGAATCTAGAACTTAATTATTCCAACCACTAAAAGAATAATGTGATGGAGGTGGTAATTATCTTCATAATGGCAATCAAATTACAGTATATAAATGTATCAAATTACCATGTTGCACACCTTACATTTACAATGTTATATGCCAAATATAAAATCAATTTAGAAAGAAAAAAAAAGCCTGCCGATCTGTTTGGAAAAGAGGAAAGGGTAGAACAGGGAAACACATTTTCATAATTTATATTTGAACAAAGCATCCTCTAGATCCATGACTAATATATGCAGGGCACTGATTCCCTGTGAAACCCAGTACCAACCACCAGAGCCACCCAGCCCACCTCCCTTCCCCCACACTCACTCACTGACATGGCTGCCTCCTGGTCAACGCTCAGACACAGGGGAGGGCAAATGGCAGGGAGGGAACAAAGGACCAAAGGAAAGGCTTGTGCTGAGCTTGCAAATGAGCTCAGGGCCACCTGGGCAATAGAATTCCAGGATTCTGATTGTGGCATGTGGTCTAGAGGGGAGCCCTTCTAAAGTAAAGGCTCAGGGGGCTCCTGGGTGGCTCAGTAGGTTAGCTTCTGACTCTTGGTTTCGGCTCAAGTCATGATCTCACGATTGGGGAGTTAGTTGGAGCCCTGCATCAGGCTTCTTGCTGACACTGTGGAGCCTGCTTGGGATTCTCTTTCTCTGCCCCTCTGCAGTGTGCTCTGTCTGTCTTTCTCTCAAAACATAAACTTAAAATAAAACTTTAAAAGTAAAAGGCTCAGAGATGGGTAGATCTAAGAATAATATTCTGTCCTTCTCCCTCATCACCCACTCATCAACCTTCAGGGAAGCTACAGCCCACACCACCTTGCCCTGCCGAAGCCTCTCCTGTGTGCCTTTGTCATGACTCTTCCAGTACCTTCTGCCACATCTCTTCATTCATTTGACATGTCTCCATTGAAATGGTTAGTGTAACTGATGGCAGAAATTGCAACAATGTTTTTCAATCATTAAAAAAAGAATATCCAGGGGCACCTGGGTGGCTCAGGGGGTTAAGGGTCCGACTTCGGCTCAGGTCATGATCTCACGGTTCATGGGTTCGAGCCCCACATCAGGCTCTGTGCTGACAGCTCAGAGCCTGGAGCCTGTTTCAGATTCTATATCTCCCTCTCTCTCTGACCGTCCCCTGCTCATGCTGTCTCTCTCTCTCTCTCTCTCTCTCTCTCTCTCTCAGAAATAAATAAAACATTAAAATATTTTAAAAAAGAAAATCCATAAAACCATTATTCCTGCAATTTTCATTTAGACAAGAGTTATATTCCCATCAGTTCAGTATCTTTCCTACCACCCCCATGCTAGGTAGCATGGGTAAGAGAAGTAATTCACCTGAGCTCAGTGGGTCTCACTGTTTTCACCTCTAATGTACAAATGATTATTCTGGCCTGAGTAATCTCAAACAAAGGCCATTGAAATACTATGAGAAAATGTGTTTAAAATTGTTTGAATTTCATATTAAAGCACTAGATGGTTATCAGTGATCAAGTTATTTACAAACATAACAAAAATACTAAAAGTACAGTCTTAAAAAGCATCTTCTAAAGCTATGACATACCCAACTACCAACTCCCAAATTTGGTCTCAATGTTATTCAGTTCTGCAGAATCACTGCCTTTTCCAAAGCAAGTACCAATCTCTTAGACCAAATCCTTGGTCAATATGTCCTACAACAATAGTTTCCAAACCCAACAGTCACTAGAAACCGATTCAGGAAGTCACAGGGTGGCTTCCAAGAAAGCAACGGAATTTCAAAACTGTAACAAAAACATACATCACATATTTTTATCATTTTAATGGTTTTTAGGTATAGAGTTCAATGGCATTAAGTTTATTCACACTGTTGTGCAATCATCACCACTATCCATCTCTAGAATTTTTTTTATCTTCCCAAACTGAAACTACACCAGTTAAACACTAACTCCTCATTCTCCCATCTCCCCAACCACTGAAAGCCAACCTTCTACTTTCTATGAATTTGGCCACTCTAGGGATCTCAAATAACAGCAATCATACAGTGTTTGTCTTTTTGTGACAGGCTTAATTCGCTTAACATAATGACTTCAAGATTCATCCATGTTATTCAGTGTAAGTTTTAACATCTATCCAGATGATTTCATTGCACAGCAGAGTTCACAGCTTGACCAGTTACTTTCAGGTGGTATGCGATAATGTAAAAAAAGAAATCACTAAGAATAAAAGAATAAAAAAATCACTAAGAGTCACAAACCTAGTGCAGCTTGTTTTCTGAAGTGCAGCCAATCTTTTCAACCTATGTTATATCATCTTATTTTATTTTAGGTTATTGTGTTATGCTATTTTGTTCGGCTACATTATTTTGTTAGGCTATTTTTTATTTTATTTTCATTTTATTGTGGCAAGAACCCTTAACATGAAATTTGCCCTCAACAGATTTTTAAGTGTGTGATACATTGTTATTGACTGTAGAAATATCACATGGCCAAGTTGGAGTGAATGTATTCATTTTACGTGGTTGAAATTTTATGCCTCTTTGTTTGAACTCTCCATTTCCCCAGCCCTTGGCAAGCACCACTGCACTCTGTGATTGCATGTATTTGACCTGATTCAAATGCAATCGCCACCGCCCGTCTCCCCATGTTGAGCTCATTTCACTTAGCATAATGCCATAAAGGTTGATCTGTGTTGCCGCATATGGGTGGACTTCCTTTTTTTCTTTACGACTGAAGAGTATTCCATCGTAGGTAGAAACCAGGGTCTCTTCATCCACTCCCCTGTCAGTGCAGATTGAGGTTGTGTCCACGTCTTGGCTGTTGGAAACAGTGCTGCAACATGGGAGTGCTATTATCTCTTTGAGACCCTGAATCTCTTAAACCTATACCCAAACATGGGATTTCTGGATCATAGGGGAGTGCTTTTTTTTTTTTTAACCTTTTTGAGGAACCTGCATACTGTTTTTTACAGCAGTCTCCGCCTTTTCTATTCCCTCCAATAGAGGGCGAGTTTCCAGTATCTCCACACACTCACCAATACTTTTCTTCCCGTCTGGTAATAGTCGTCCTGACAGATGAGAATGGATATTTCATGGTGGTTTGGGTTTCTCAGTCTTTGAGTTCCTGCATGTTTGTGTCAACTTCTTTAAGACTCAGCTCAGACACTGCCTGTCCTGGAAAATGGTCCCTGACAACTTTCAGATCTCAGGACATGTCCTTCCTGCACAGCACCTGCACTCGTGTTGTAACTAAGCACTGAAATGCATGTACCCTCCCACTAACATAGAAATTCATTGAAACCTCTGCTGTGTCGTAACTAATAGCAGGGAATTGAGAAACAGGGATAAAAGATGGTTTTGAATCCCAGTGCCTCCATTTCCCAGCTATGTAACTATAGGCCAGTTCTTTAAACCCCATAAGCTTTAGGGGCACCTGGCTGGCTCAGTCAGTACAGCATGCAACTCTAATCTCGTGATTGTAAGTTCAAGTCCCACACTGGGCATAGAGATTACTTAAAAACAAAATTTTTTTTAAGTCAGTAAGCTTTAGTTTCCTTAACCAGAAAATGAAAACAAAAATACCTAGCTCATAGAGCAGTTATGAGTATTAGTATGTATGACACACTTAGCAAAGAAGCTGCATTGGGTAAACACTCAGTTAAAGGGACATACCAATTAGCTTGTGTAATAGTACACTTTACACAGAGTACGTCCCGGAGTAGGTACTGAAATGCATGCAAGTTGAAGGACTATATACAATGAAGCCAAAAGTAATGAAACAGTAGTGGTTTTGAGCCAGGGTTGTGCAGCTTGCACACTGACCAAAGGCACCAACGTGGGAGTAAGTGAAAGCAGCTCAGCCCACCCTGTTCCTGAACGCCACCCATTTCACCCTGGTAGGGGTGCATTGGCCCAGAGGATGGGGTACTTCTTATATTACCAACGGGTGCCTTATTCATGGCAACTCTGGTCTGTGCAAATGATCTTCTACTTGTAATTTTTCAGGAACCACAGGAATACTTCCTTGAGGCTATTTACTCAAGAAAAAAATCAGAAAAGAAAATTATTTATTGATATACAGAACCTTCTCTAAAACCTTTCAGAGGAGCTTTTTAAAAAATCCTCCAAAGGGCTACTTTCAAAGTCAGAACTGAGTCTACTCTGCTGCTTCCATCACAGTGATCATGAGGAGGTAAGGAACTAATGACCGACTTTATTAAATTACTTCTGAAATGCTCAACAGCATCTAACCCTGTGGCTTATTCGGAAGATCACATTGTACCTCTTCTTTGCTCTGTACATCTGACAATGGTCTATGACTAAGCAAAAATATAACCTGATGCAAATTTACGTAATTTAACAATTTACATCTGATTGTTAAAACTAAAAAGTATATGCTATTTTCAATTGTTTCATGTTGTGCTGATGATAATCAGCCTAAAAGGTTCTCCCCCATCTCAATCTTTTGAACCTTGGGAGATGTGATGCCTTGCCCCTTATAGACTACACCTTCCCCATGGCAGTGTTTCTCCATGAGGTGCCACTGGAATCTGAGGAGGATGCATCTGCACTGTGCAGTGATGTGAAGAGCATTTAGCATCTCTGGTTTCTACCTGTGAAAAGCAGGTAGTATTCCTGGTCACGTGAGGAGCAAAGCCCCTCTAGGGGTGATACCGCCTAAGATTTAGAATCATCACTCCATAATTTCATAATTCTCCCAGTTGACCAAGTGAGTTTGCACGTTGTTTTGCCTAATCTCAAAATCCTGGTAACTTGCTTCAATGTCCCTCTCCCAGGTGCTGGACACCTAGGACCCAGTAACTCAAACACTGAAGAGCCATCTCTCTGGAGTGCTTCCAGAACCCAGCTGCTGGCACAGAGATAGACAAATGGAAGGTAGGACTCTTCACCTTTGGCGTGGCGACTTCCACCAAAGCCATACTACTCAAAACAATATTTCTAAAATAATACATTAACAGACAGGGCACACCACAAGAAGGATCCCATGGACAAATATGGAAATTCTGAGCTACATAAATGTAAAAATCTTCTCTACTTATCAGAGTATTTATTTTTTTAAAAAATTTATAAAGCTAACTGGAGAGGGAAAAGAGATAGTTCCCAAACTTATTCAACAAGGTAACCTCTTAACTCAAGTTACCTATTAATTTATTGAGCAAGTGGATTCCATGATACATAGTTTGAATTGTTGGCTTATATTAAGGTGATGGAATTCACAAGTCCCTCTGCTTCACATACAATAGACTTGAGCAAGGTCTCTTAGTGAGTTGTTCCCTATTTTTATGATGAAACTCTGCCATCATTTTATTTGAAAACCTTACATTGATTGATAATCTCCCTAATCTCGCCCTAGTTCTCTCTGCCCCCCCCCAC
>NW_027528640.1:4663997-4679501 GCF_008692635.1 Crocuta crocuta
ACTGTAAACTTTGCACAGACACATCCAGAAAGGCAGAGGGTCTAGATGTGCTTCTGAGGTACTCTGTGTCAACCTCTGTCACAGTGATCTTGTGTTGTGCTAGTCAGTTTATGTATCT
Source organism: Crocuta crocuta (assembly GCF_008692635.1). Lineage (NCBI taxonomy): Eukaryota > Metazoa > Chordata > Mammalia > Carnivora > Hyaenidae > Crocuta > Crocuta crocuta. Next base: position 4,664,116 of record NW_027528640.1, read on the forward strand.
GTCCCACTCTACAATCAGCAAACCACAGCCCACTGGCTCACCACCCATTGTTGTAGATCAAATTTAAATGGAAGACAGTCACGGTCACTGACTTAAGGATGGTCTCTGGCTACTTTCAGGATACGATGACAGAGTAGCTGCAACAGAGTCTTTATGGCCAGCAAGCCTAGAACATTTACTGCATGATCCTTTAAGAGAAAGCTTTCCAACCCCTACCCTAGCGTCTATTAGCATCTTGAGGTTAAGGACAGTGTCCAACTCCTTCAGCTTAATGCCTGGCAAATGGCAGATGCTAAAAGTTTGATAAATTAAAAAATGTTTTACCTTTCAAAATCAATCCAAGAATATCTGACATTGAAGTAATAAGATGGATGTAATAAGATGGGGGGATGGAATACTCAAACTAAGTCAACTAGTCAAAGATCTTATTTGATGTCCAATTTTTTTTTCAGTTGACTTTGAAATATAGACTAAAAGAAACTTACCTCTTAATAAATAAGAATTCTCATGTAAAAGTATCTAACCTAAGAACAGGATTCAAAGGTCACTCTGTAGAGCGTATTCTACATACAAATTCTTGACATGAATTATCTTCCAATATTATTTTGAATTTTTCAAAGAGACCCTTTACTTTTCCTCAAGGGAAATCATTTCTCAATACAATTGTTAAATAAGTGCCTCTTTATGGAATGCAAACAAAATCGTCTTTTGTTTTATTTCAAATTACTCCTAAATCCATTCTTTACCAAGAGATTTTTTTTTTTAATTTTACAGTAAAATTTTAGAAGGTATAGGAACACAGAGAAACACATTTCTCTCCTCAAAATAACTCCAGCAATTACTGGAATATTTGACAGAGTAGTTTTGCTATTAAGGCTCAAAAGTCAGTCAAAGAGTACAATTCCTAACTTTTAGGAGACTTACCTTAATAATAAAGCTAAGGCAATTAGATGTAGAATGGGGATTAAATTATATGACTCATATGTTAAATCCATTTTAGCATATAATATTGCACATAGTACTATTATAAATATCAACACTCATGTTTTAAGTGACTTCATACAGAGATCATGTTTAAGAGTGTTAATCAAGCACTTGTATGTCAAGTGCTTTTCCTACTTTAGCAATAATACTAACCATCACTAATATCTATTCATCATATACTGTGATCCAGGCATTGTGCTGACAGTTTTGCAAATTCTTTTTCATTTAATCCACAAACAACCCATCTTTTACCAAAAAAGATTTAAAACAATTTATACAATGATGTATGTTCCTTCAATTATCATACATATTAATATTCAGACAAGCTTAATAACAGCTTAGTCCTAAATTGATGCATACTTCCTCAATTTCTATGACTAACTGCTTAAATACCATGTAGGAGATTTTTGCAATCAAGCAATGGACTAAATAGTCTGACATATTAATTTATCCTATGATATCTATAAGTGATGATAAGTAGGTTGATTAACTTTTCAAGTTATTTTGACTTCTGAGCAAAAACGTCATAATCCAAAGGTGTGACTTGGATATGAAATGTAGAAATTAGGGCCAATTAACAGCAAGGGTGAGAATGGGTGCCGAGTGGAGAGCCTTATGTATCTGTCAGGGCCAGAAGTAATTCACGAACACAGCAGTAAACATAGAAAGAGAATCAATTATTTGGAGGAAAAATTAGGTCAATCTCACTTTATAATGGCAATTAAAGTATCATTATATTTTATTATCTTTAAGCATTTAATAGTTTTAGCTCAGGCTTCACATATTTTTTGTAATCATTAAAATTTAAGTTTGTTATTTTAACTACAGTCATAAATGTGAGAGGCCTATAAGATGGTATTAAATGTCAAATCAAGCTTAGTGGTATCTTTTCAAGTTACGACCATGTATCTACATCCCCAACATTTTGTAAATTAGTACTTATTATGTGATCAACACTGTATAATATTAAGTCCCTGCCATATTGCCTAGTAACCATGCAACTCTGAACACCTTAATTAACCTCTCTGAGTCTGTTTTCTCATCAATGCAATGGAGGTAATAGAATTTTGTATGAACCAACTTACTTTATCCTTCAATCACTCTTTAGATTCTTTCATTATCCACATTATGCACTTGACAAGATGGGACCTAAGACTTCTCACAAATAACTTGCCATCCCTGGGTCTAAGTGGCAGAACCTGAACTCAAACCCTGAGCAGGTGGCTTCAGGGGAAACTCTCAACCAACCAGTGCCCAGGGTTCATTTGCCAAAATCTCAGAGTACTTAGCTAACACACCTTAGGAAGTTAAATACAAGTTTGACAATATTATCCCCCACATTGTAAGTTTCCTTGCTCTATCAAGGATGATAGAAGGAAAGAGAGAGTTTCACCATGGGGAAAGACAGTAGCCTTTTCAAAAGGTGAAGCTGCTTCTATGGTCAGCCTACAAAAGTCCCAGGGGTTGAGATGTGGGGTATAAGATGGTACAAGTCAGGAAAGACTGGGCAGAAGTAACACTTTTGGCTGACATGTCAGAATACAGATCACTACAAGACAAGATACAGTACTTTTTCTTTTCCTTTTTTAAAATTTAAAATGTTTATTTATTTTTGAGAGAAAGACAGAGCATGAGCAGGGAAGGGGCAGAGAGAGAGGGAGACACAGAATCCAAAGCAGGCTCCAGGCTGTGAGCTGTCAGCACAGACCCCGACACAGGGCTCAAATGCATGAGTCATTAGACCATGACCTGAGCTGAAGGTGGACACTCAACCAACTGAGCCACCCAGGCTCCCCATAGTACTTTTTCTTAATTGGAATATTTTCTTGCCAATACTTTTAGTTAGACTAATCTAACTTACTAGTCAGTAGCTGTCAATAAACTTTATTTATTATTATTTTATATGACCCAACTAAGCAGTGTTTTAGCACAAGACATGCCATTAGTGCCAACAGTTCCTTGACTTCAGACTCATATTTGAACCTTCACTCGTATCTCCAGTAACTGAAGTGTAACTGACATTAGCAAGTTGACCTAAGAAACCAAACTATGATGCATCAAAAGTAGTGGAAATTCATGGGCCCTAAGATCTGCTTTAAAAATTTTTAATAAAATGTACAAGTATAAATTCTTATAATCCAGCTTTTGGATTCTTTAATGGCATAGATTAAGTGACAAAACTTGGTATTTAAAAAGGCTGCAATGGAGGCTAGGAAGGCAGTGGAGTGAGTGAGTAGGATGATCCTAAGGTCACTTGGTCCCATGGATATAACTAGGTAACACTTACAATAGTCTGAATAACCCAGAAAACAACCTGGAGACAGAATGAACTCCACAACCAAAGAGAGTACAGAGACCCTATGGAAGAAAGTGGGTGGAAATGCTATTTGAGACCTAAATAGACCATGGCCAACTGCAGACAGGCGGGAGCCTGGAGTGTGGTGGAGGGTGAAAAACAGACAATCACCACAGGGAGCCTGCATGGGAAAGATAAACCGTCATAAGAGTTGGCTATGAAAGTGAGAAGGGCCGAATTACATGACTTCTTAAAACCGGTGGGACTTAAAGTCTGGAATTCTAAACATCAGCAGGCTGGTCTCTGAGCAAACCAGAAGAACTTAGAAAAGTGAGTCCCTGCCCTTAAAGAGATAGCACACTAAACAGCTCTTGTAGATACTGCATATACACAGCAGTTTGAAAAGCACTGGGAGGGCAAATGGGAGAAAGAGTGATTTATTCCTCACACAGCCTGTCCGAAAGAGACAGGAATCGCAGAGAGAGCCCTCCAGGAACAAAGGAGCTGGCAGACCAGTATGTACCTTGATAAAATTCATCCTCCCCTGGCTGGGGACCAAACACTGTCCACAACAGGCACAGAGAGCCATTGCAGAATGACTGGAGGAAAAAAGTAGCCAGAGCACAACAGGGTAGACACAACATACCTAGAAGACCCTCCCTGAAGTGCCAAGTCCAGAGAAACAGTGGACACTGCACTGTAGGGCACTATAGAACCTCTTTTTCCTAAGGTCACTACGTCCGAGATCAGGAGACATAGCTGACTTTCCTAAGACACAAAAACAGAGAGTCAGACAAAATGAGGAGACAAAGGAATATGTCTCAAATAAAGAATAGGACAAAATCACAGCAAGAGACCTAAGTGAAACACATGGAAGTGATACAACTNTGACTGGACTGGAGGAAAAAAGTAGCCAGAGCACAACAGGGTAGACACAACATACCTAGAAGACCCTCCCTGAAGTGCCAAGTCCAGAGAAACAGTGGACACTGCACTGTAGGGCACTATAGAACCTCTTTTTCCTAAGGTCACTACGTCCGAGATCAGGAGACATAGCTGACTTTCCTAAGACACAAAAACAGAGAGTCAGACAAAATGAGGAGACAAAGGAATATGTCTCAAATAAAGAATAGGACAAAATCACAGCAAGAGACCTAAGTGAAACACATGGAAGTGATACAACTGATAAACCTTTAAAGTAATGATCATAAAGATATTCACTAAACTTAAGAGTGGAGGATCTCAGTGAGACTACTAACAGAGATAGAAAGCATAAAGAACCAATCATAGATGAAGAACTCAATAAATGAGAATGAAAATACACTTGATAAAATAAAAAGCTCGAGGAAGGAGAAGAATGAATTAATCACCAAAAGACAGAGTAATGGAAAACAAGCTGAACAAGTGGAGAAAAAATGTTATGCAAATTGAAAATAGTCTTAGGGAACTCAGTGACTCCATCAAGCATAATAATATTCACATTATAAGGAACCCAGTAAAGAGGAAAGGGGATGAAATATTTATGTGAAGAAATAATAGCTGAAAACTTCCCTACTCTGGGGGAAAAAGGAAATCCAAATCCAGGAGGCACAGAGACTCCCCCCAAACCAACCCAAGAACCACACCAGAACACAGAGTAATTAAAATGACAAAAGTGATGATAAAGAAAAAAAAATTAAAGCAGCAAGAGAAAAGAAGACTGTTACATATAAGAGAAACCCCATGAGGCAACAAGTGCATTCTTCATAAGAAACTTTGCAGGCCAGGAGGGAGTGAAAACATATATACAAAGGGCTAAAAAGAAAAACAAACAAAAAACAAAAAATAAAAAACAACAAATCCTGCAACTGAGAATACTCTATACAGCAAGGCTATCATTCAAAATAGAATAGAATAAAGAGTTTCTCAGACAAACAAAAACTAAAGAAGTTCATAACTACTAACCAGTCCTGCAAGAAATATTCAAGGGGATTCTTTGATGAGAGAGGAATGACCATAGGGAGAGCATGAAAAGTAGGAAACATAAAAGCAGTAAAAACAAGTGTTTATGTGAAAAGGATTCAGAAAACAAGATATCAAATATGACAACACATATCTAAAATGTAGTGTGAAGAGGAGTCAAGAAGGTATCCATCTTAAGCAATCATCAACTTAATATAGACTGCTACAGGCAGAAGATGTTATATACAAATGAAATGGTAACCAGAAATTAAAACCCAACAATAGACACGCAAGGAATAAGGACAAAGGAATCCAGGTATATCACTAAAGAAAGCCAACAAACCATGAGGGATAGCAGGAGAAGGATCAGAAAAAAAGCTACAAAAATAACCAAAAACCAAATAACAAAATGGCAATAAATATATATTATTAATATTTACTTTGAATGTAAATGGAATGAATGCTCCAAACAAAAGACATAGGTGACAGAGTATGTAAAACAACAAGAGCCAACTACATACTGCTTACAAGTCTCTCATTTCAGACTGAAAGACACCTGTAGACTGAAAGTGAGGGAATGGAGAAACATCTATCATGCAAATGGAGGTCAAAAGGAAGCCAGTTTAGCAATGTTTATATTAACTGAAAGAGGCTTTAAAAAAAAAAAGAGATAAAGGACACTATATGGTAATACAGGGAACAATCCAACAAGATGTAACAATTGTAAATATTTATGTGCCCCACATGAAAGCACCCAAATACATAAAAGAATGAATAACAAACAAAAAATATAATTGATGATGATACAATAATAGTAGGGGACCTTCACACCTGCCTTACATCAATGAGGAGATGATCAAAACAGAAAATCAACAATAGTGGCTTTGAATGACTCACTGGACCAGATTGATTAAGCAGACATTTTCAGAACATTCTACCCCACAACACCAGAATACACATTCTTTTCAAATGCACATGGAAGATTCTCCAGAAGATATCAAATATTAGGCCACAAAACAAGTCTCAATAAATTCAAGGAGATGGAGGCCATAACATGCATCTTTTCTGACCCCAATGCTATGAGATTGGAAATCAACCACAAGAAAAAATCTGGTCAGAGCACAAATAATGGAGATTAAATAACATGCTACTAAACAATGAATGGATCAACCAAGAGATCAAAGAATAAATTTAAAAATACGCTGAAATAAATGAAAATGAAAAAACACAGTGGTTCCAAACCTCTGAGATGTAGTAAAAGTGGTTCTAAGAAGGAATTTTACAGCAGTATAGACTTACCTCAAGAAGCAATAAAAATCTGAAATAAACAACCTAAACCTTACACCTAAAGGAGCTAGAAAGAGAATGAACAAAACCTGAAACCAGCAGAAGGAAGAGAATAGTAAAGATTAGAACAAAAATAAATGAGATAGAATCTAAAAGTACCATAGAACAGATCAATGAAACCAGAACCCGGTTCATTGAAAAGATCAAAATGGATAAGTCTCTAGCCAGACTCATCAAAAACAAAAACAACCCAACACACAAAATCACAAATAAAAGTGACAGACACTATAGAAACAAACAGACACCATTCTCTTACAAAGACTGTAAAAGAGTCCTGTGAAAAACTATATTCCAACAAATTGGACAACCTAGAAGAAATAGATATATCCCTAGAAATTTGTATATTCCCAAAACTGAAGGAGGAAGAAATAGAAATTTGAACAGACTAATTACTGGCAATGAGATTAAATCAGTAATAAAAAATAAAATTCCAACGAACAAAAACCCAGGACTAGATGGCCTCACAGGAAAATTCTATAATACAGTAATCAATACAGTAAAAAAATAATTCACCATGATCAAGTGATTTATACCTGGGATACAAGGGTGGGTCAATATTTGAAATCAATCAACATGATACATATTAGCATATTAATAAGAAAGGATAAGAACCATATGATCATTTCAATCGATGAATCAAAAGGATATGACAAAGTACAACATTCCTTCATTGATACAAACCCTCAACAAAGTAGGTTTAGAGAGGATATACCTCAATAATAATAAAGACCTTTTATGAAAATTTCATAGCAAACATCATATTCAATGGGGAAAAAACTTAGAGCATTTCCCTTAAGGTCATGAATAAGACAAGGATGTCCACCCTCAACAGTTTAATTCAACATGGTTCTGGAAGTCCTAGCCACAGCAGCCAGAGAAGAAATAAAAGGAATCAGAATTGGTAAGGAAGAAGTAAAACTTTCACTATTTGCTGATGACACAATACTATACAGGGAAACTAAAGATTCCACCAAAAACTACTAGAACTGATAAATGAATTCAGTAGTCCTAGGGAACAAAATCAATATACAGAAATCTGGTGCATTTCTTGACACTAATAATCCAACAGCATTACGAGAAATTAAGAAAACAATCCCACTTGCAATTGTACCAAAAACAGAATGTCTAGCAATGAATTTAACCAAGGAGGTCAAAGACCTGTACTCTGAAAGCCATAAAACACTGATGAAAGAAATGTAACACACACACACACACACACACACACACACACACACACACACACGGAAAGACATTCCATGCTCATGGATTGGAAGAATAAATATTGCTAAAATGTCTGTACTACCTAAAGAAATCTACATATTTAATGCAATCCCTATAAAAATATCGAGAGCATTTTTCACAGAACTGGAAGAATCAATCCTAAAATTTGTATGCAACATCCACAAAAGTCCCTAAACTGCCAAAGCAATCTTGAAAAGGAAGAACAAAGCTAACAGTATCACAATTCCAGATTTCAAGTTATGCTACAAGCTGTAGTAATCAAAACAATATGGTACTAGAACAAAAACAGATTCATAGATCAACAGAACAGAGACACCAGAAATAAATCCCCAATTATATGGTATATTAATCTTCAACGATTAATCTTTGGCAAGAATAGCAGTGGGAAGACAGTCTCTTCAACAAAAGATGCTGTGAAAATAGGTCAACTACAAGAAAAATAAGGAAACTGGGCCACTTTCTTACACTATACACAAAAATAAACACAAAATAAACACACACACAAAAAAAAATGGATTAAGGACCTAACAATGTGAGAAGTGAAACCATAAAAATCTCAGAAGAGAACACAGGCTGTAATTTCTCTGGCCTCAGCTGTGTCAGCATTTATCTAGATAGGTCTCCTGAGACAAGGGAAGCAAAAAAAAAATAAACTATGGGGACTTCATCACAATAAAAAGCTTCTGCACAGTCAAGAGAACTTTAGGATCAACAGAACAAAGAGGCAACCTACTGAATGGGAAATGATATTTGCATACAATAAATCCAATAATTGATAACCAAGATATATAAAGAACTTGCACAACTCAATACTCAAAAAACAATCCAATTAAAAAATGGGCAGGATACATGAACAGACATTTCTCCAAAGAAGACCTACAGATGGCTAACAGACATATGGAAAGATGCTCAACAGCATTCATTACAGGAAAATTCAAATCAAAAGTACAATGAGATATCACCTCACACTTGTCAGAATGGCTAAAATCAAGAACACAAGAAACAATAGGTGTTGGTGAGGATGTGGAAAAACGGAACCGTCATGCACTGCTGGTGGGAATGCAAACTGGTGCAGCCACTGTGGAAAACAGTATGGAGGTTCCTCAAAAAGTTAAAAATGGAATTACCGTACAATCTAGTCATTGCACTACTCGGTATTTACTCAAACAATACAAAATCACTAATTCACAGGGATACAAGAACTACTGTGTTTACTGCAGTAGTATTTACAATAGCCAAATTATGGAAACGGCTCAGGTGTTAGTCAACAAATAGACAAGGGGTATGTGTATACATACATACATATATATGTACAATGGAGGATTCATTCAGCTATAAAAAGAATACAATCTTGCCATTTGCAACGACATGGATGGAGCTCCCTAGTTAACCTCTAGTAATGCTCTGTAGTAATATTCTAAGAGAAATAAGTGAGTCAGAGAAAGGCAAAAAGCACATGATTTCACTCATATGTAGAATTTAAGAAACAAAAGCAAATGAGCAAAGGAAAAAAAAAAAGAGAAAGACAAACCAAGAAACAGACTCGTAAATACAGAGAACTGATGGTTATGAAAGGGGCAGCAGGGGGGATGTGTGAAACAGTCAGGGGGATCAAGAGTGCCCTAATGATGATGAGCAGCAGGAGTCATGATATGAACTGTGAAATCACTGTAAAGTACACCTGAAACAAGTGTAACGTTGGATGTTAACCATACTGGAATTAGGATTAAAAACTTCATTAAAAAAACACTAGTCTGAAAAAAATAAAAGGGCTGCAGTTTATAATGACAACCTTATAATGACAGTAACACTTACAAATATGCGTCCAAAAGTAAACTTTGGTCCTTCCTTCCTTTGTGAAGAGCTGTGCTTTTTAAATACAATTTAAGAAATCGTACCCAGGCAATTAACTATATATGTGATGATACAGGCTTTATGGTACCATCCTAAGTTTTGAAAATTCAGAAGAAAAACAGGCTCATTTTACACAGACCAGTTTACAGAAATTATGGAGATGGATAGGTAATAGGCAGTTAAAACTGTGATTGTTTCTTATAAAATAAGTAATCATGTATTTTGGGATAAAGGGAAAAAAATGTGCCCAACCAGATTCAGGTTGAGGGAAGATGTCAGAATAGGAACTGGATGTATCTAAGGTAAGAAGAAGGAACAGATGTTATCCAGGCTTTAAAACAATAGGAGATGAGGGCTGTGTGGGTAGCTCAGTCTGTTAAGCGTTCAACTCTTAGTTTCAGCTCAGGTCATGGTCTCACAATTCAGGAGATTGAGCCTTACCTTGGGCTCTGTGCTGACAGTGCAGAGCCTGCTTGAGATTCTCTCTCTCCTCCTCTCTATGCCCTTCCCCTGCTTATATGAGCCGTCTCCCTCTCTCCATGAGAAATAAATTTTAAAAAATTAAAATAATAGGATGGGAGAATTCCAGGGACTAGGAATGGCACATTACACTTGGGAGCTACAAGGGACCTGATATGGCTAGAGTGTGGGCTTTGACAAGAGAGAAATAAAAGGAGGCTCCAGGAGGTGCGGAAGTGTCTAAAAGCAACGGGCCATGAGGGTAATCCCACTGGAGCCAGAACAACATGGAAGGGAAAATACATCCTGTAAATCTGTAACTTGGCTGCACAATGTTTCCAGAGATTTTAAGAAAAAGCAAGTCCATTATATTTTGCAGGAAACTTTGCCTGATTTTATGAGAAAATACATCATAAGGCAATTTTATTTTGTGTTGTTATAACAACCTGCCATTAAATAGCTGAGTAGCCTACTCACATCCCCACCCCACGATTTTAGTTTTCTGTGTAGCATAACCGTACCAACTCTCTCACGAGTTGTCATGGACTGGCGTGGTTATTGCATACATGCACCAACCCATTCTAAGTACTTTATATATATTGACATGGCAAGTGTGAAAATTACGGAATTACATGTACAGCAGCCACTATTATTATGACCAACTTACAGATGAGAATAAGGCACAGAGATGAAGAGAAACTTGGCCAAGACCACAATAACCTGTCAGCAGTGAAGCTGATGGCAAATGACAGAGTTCAAGACCCGTCTCCAAGTGGGACTGTTCATGGCACAGCGAATAGCGTCAGGCATGGAGCGGGTTCTCAGACCTTCCATGAACAAACGGATCAGTATCTCTGTGGTGAACCAAAGAGACCCAAACTCCTTGCCGCTCAAGGAGTAACATCAAGACAGGGAGGCTGATTTGTATTTTTTTGAATATGGGTTAACTCAGTGACTTGCTTTCTCAACAATAGGGTCAAAATGCCAATTCTAAGTATTAAAGACCTCGGCTCTTTTAAGTCAGCAACCAAGCTTTCGAGAAGCTCAGCCTAGACGAGAGTGTGGTGACAGGCAGTTTGAAGGGAGATTTTGGAGGCTATGAGGCCATCTTGGATGTTCCCAATATGTACATGACCCCACTGCATCCAGTCAACTCGGAGAATCGTGAGAAATGATCTATTACCGTGGTTTTAAACCACTACATTTTGAGGTGATGTAGGGGATATAAATAATTTCCCTGACAGTATATGTACTTGCCTCCTTTTTCATTATTAATCTATGACTCATTCAAATAAACCTATCACTGCCCTCTGCTCTCTTTTCTGTATAACATCCTAATTCTCATTACTCACGTGAATGATATTTGGAAGTGGCAAAAACTGTTTCTCAAAAATCAAAGAACATTTGAGTTTCAGGAAATTAGTTTAAAAAAGCATTTTTTCAGGGCGCCTGGGTGGCTTAGTCGGTTAAGCATCCGACTTTCGCTTAGGTCATGATCTCGTGGTTCATGGGTTCGAGCCCCGCGTCGGGCTCTGTGCTGACTGCCAGCTCAGAGCCTGGAGCCTGTCTCAGAGTCTGTGACGCCCTCTCTCTCTGACTCTTCCCTGCTCAAGCTGTCTCTCTCTCTCTCCTAGAAATAAATAAAACATTAAAAAAATTTTAAAAAAAAAGCATTTTTTCTGCTTTAAAATATCTTTTCTTCTAAGAAGTTTTTTTAATAACTGAAGAGCACTATTTTTTATTTCTGTTTATTTCCTCTGACAGTCTTAAGGTATTCTGCCACCTGGAAGGTCAAACAGACTAATAATAGGAAGCCTCTGAAGCTGAAGACAGCCATAATCATACCTAAAACCTTCATATAAACACAACAGGCTCTTTTCAGAGGACATTTATTATCCCCACCAATTCCATTTTGACACACAGCTCTGCCAGCGGGAATATGGTGCCAATTCTCTTTCAAAGAAAACACCTGAGTCCTTTCAAACTCCAAACAACTCTGAGGGAAGTAAAAATGTTAATCCATCAAGTGGTTGTTTGGTTAATATGATAGTTTAATAGCATAGATGTAACCCTGGATCTTTATTTCCTTTCATAAGCAACAATGCCCTTCTTACCCTCTGGGTAAAGGCATGATTACCTCAATCCTGTAGTGGAAGCACACAAGCTCGAAATATAAAACATGTTCGAACGGACGGAGAATGCTACTTATGCGACGGCGTGTCCACACTTAAATTGTCTTGTAGACTTCACTATTCATACATGCCCAAACATGTCTGGAAGACTGGTAGGCTATTGGCATGAAGGATTGATAAAGACCCCACCCCACCACCTCTGAGAAAGCTCATCCTAAATAAAGATGTCAGAAAAATCTCCAGTCAATATCAAAGCCTCAATCAACAAGGGAAAAACAAAATTCTGAATACTACATAGTACCAGCCATTTAGATTTCTAGGGAAGGAGGAGCCAGGGTTTTAAACCCCTTCTATGTGATTTATCTCTCTCCATGATAAATCTTATAAGCAATCAGGATATGAAGCAGGAGGCAGTATGTCTAAGAGAATCAAACATAAAAAGGGAAAGGCAATCATCTCGCAGCCCAGCATCAAACACAATGGGATTTTAGATACGTGGAAGGAAGTCTCACTACAAATGTCAGAGAAAAGGAAAACTGTCAACACCAGGTGGTAGTAAAAGGATTTATTTGTGATGCTGCAGGAGACATGTCTTTGAGATTTCCAGAAACAAGCAGGCAATTGGCAGGGGTACTTGGCTGGACACTGAGTCTCTAACATCTCCTCTGTGTCTTCATTGGGCCAGGGGAACTTCAGGGGTCTCAGCTTCCAAGAATAATGGCATATGGGGCTAGCAGTTAGGATCTCACTAGCTCCTTTGTGAGTCATTACTAATTTACTTTCTGGAATGCATCAGAAAGTGGATCAATCACTAGTTTCTTCTAATGGTAGAAACTCTGATGCTTTAAACTTAGGTATGAGGACCTTAATTTTTATGATCCTAACAGGTTTTACTCATCCTTATAGAACTTTGTATCCTAAGTTCTCATGACTGAGAATGAGAAAAATAGTCACACAGCAGCCCAGTGGTCAGGACACATGCTGGCTCCAGGGGGGCCAGGACTGGTGCCTGTCCCTGTCACCTGACAGTTTTGTGACCCATCTGACTTACAGAGTTGTTGATAATCTTGCTTATTTTGTTATATTGCTGTGAGGATCACAGGGAAATAAGTCACTTCAAGCATGCTCAACACACAATAAATAATAAAAAGCTCAAATCCAAAATGCTTTAAATGTTCTTGCAGCTTCTCTACATGCCTGTCACAACTCCCAAACAGATGGAGTTTACTTCCCCTTGAACCTGACTGGAGTGGCCTTCTGATGTACCTTGGTCAACAGAATGGCTGTGCCAGTTCAGGGGCTAGGTCCTAAGCGGACTGGCAGCTTTAGTCCCCACCATCTTGGAATCTAGCCAACCTCTAGGAAGCTCAGGCTAGACCAGCAGGATATGAGACACCATGTGCAGAGAGTCCCTGGCCAGCTCTTCCAGCCACCAGGTGAGACCACAGCCAGGAGAGGAAGCCCAGCTGAGCTCACAAGCCCAATGCTCCTACCTGACCTGGCAGGTAGGACCATCCGCCAAGCTCTGCCAACACACATCGTCATGAGAAACAATAAATAAACTGTTGTTGGAAGCGTCTAAGATTTGGGATGGTTTTCTCTCCTGCAATAGATGAATAAAACCATCTGTATGGCCACATATGACCTGTCCCCACTGATGTCAGCAATCTTAGCCCTCTCTCTCTTGCACACTGCAGAAGCCACTCTGACCCTTCCAGTTCTCAGGGGACTCATGCGTGCTGCCTCCTCTGCCTGGAGCGTGTTCCCAGCAGGCCCCTCCACCACTCACCCCACACACTACCTGCCCCCTTTCCTCTGCAGAAGGCTAATTCAGCTTGCTATTTCTCTTACAAAAAGCCTTTCATTTGTTATAGATTTTTAATAATTGTAATTGTGCAACATTTAATATCTGTCTACCTTGTGTCTAGAGGTTTACTGAAGGCACTGGGCCCAAGGTCTCTGATCTACTACATGTGTGTGCACTGCTTGAATTAACAAATCAGGAGGTTGGTTGCAGTGCAGCCCCACGTCTCCAGACTCAAAACCTCTTGGTCCTATTTCATCACTTGTGTTTCTCATTCCCTTTTGTGGGAGGTTAGTGTGAGGATGTCTATCTTCTATATATAGGACTTTTGTTTTCTGTTGAGGGGGGTACATTTCAAGTCAGACACATGGCTCCAGTTGCTCATCTGGGCTGGTCACACAGAGAGAGAGATTCTCAGTAGTCTTCCTGTCGGCAGACAATCCCATTTTCTCTGCCTCTGGCTCTTAAAGCATGGTGTACCTCTTCTACAACTTTGCACATATGGTCACGGATCATGGTTCCCAAGAGACAGGAAGATGTATGTTTCCCAAGAGACATGAAGATACTTGAGTCCAGCAATTTACCTTCTTCACCTTGGGGGTAACGCCAATGTAACTGAGCCCTAGAGTCAGCCCTGCACTCACTCTGCCCAGTCTTGAGTCCCACCTCATAGTTGCACAGCAAAACACAAACAAAAGAAGGATAATCAAAGAATAAAAAGTCACAAAACACATGATTGCCTGGGTTTCTGTTAGTTTTTTCAAAGCCCAGATAATGTCATAGAAACCCACATCAAGACTACTACAGCCCAAAGCAAATTTTTATTTACAAACAAAGAGATGTTGATGCTGTTTTTATTCTCTCCTCCACCCATTCTGTTGGGGTATCACTAAAGTAGATGGGGATTTTGGGGGGGGGGGTTACATCAACAAAACACACAGGCCCTGGGTGTACTGAGCAGTTACACAAAGGTCAGGAAGATTGACCTACATGGACAAGCCTGTGGTAATGTGATGAGACACCCCAGTTCTGTTTCTAGAGGTCTGTTTCCTACCTAAGTGATCCAAATACTCCCTTTTGTCACTGCACTGAAGCCAGCATGTCTGTTTTTCTACATGTTGCTTTCTCTTTGACAAAACTCATTATGAAAGCCAGCCACGTGAACTGAAGCTCATTTGGAATTAATCAAGGAGGTGGCTCTCGCCAGAATGGCAAGAAAGGAGAATGACTTATGACAAGAATAAATCCTCCAGTAGATGTCATGGGCATGTCCTTCCTGGTGATGCTCTGGGGGGGGGGGGGGGGCAGAAAAACAAAGGAGGAAGAT
>NW_027528640.1:4679908-4708181 GCF_008692635.1 Crocuta crocuta
CACAAAATTACATGGGAGATAGCTTCAAAGAAAGAACTTCAAGAATTAAGCAGCTTTGTTTAAAATAGAGGTCTATGGGGCGCCTGGGTAGCTCAGTTGGTTAAGCATCCTATTTCTGCTCAGGTCATGATCTGCGAGTTTGAGCCGCGCATGAGGCTCTCTGCTGGAGCCCGCTTCAGATCTTCTGTCTCCCTTTCTTTCTGCCCCTCCCCCACTCTCACTTGAGCTCTCTCTCAAAAATAAATAAATATTTTTAAAAACCCAGAGGACTATATAGTCCAGTAGGATAGTGTCTTTGTTTTTCCATCATCAAGAAAAATGACTTAGGGTGGTTGTGGAAGAGGCATCTTGTATAGACGGCTAATTTACACTGAATACGTTCACTTGCACACATTCTAGGCCTGTTATTTGGTGGAGATGTGCCAATTACACGCTGAGAAAGAGTTTCTGCCTGGTGCATCAAAGTTGACTTCTCTATTTTCGGCACAGCACACGGAGCCAATCAGAATGCTCCAACATCTAATGGGTCCACCCCTTACCTACCGGGAAGTAGTACTGGATGTACATGTGCTGTGTTCCCAGTGAGTCCCCCTGCCCCTGAACGCATATGTTGAAACCATAAAGCCCAGTGTGATGGGGGTGGAGTCTTCAGGAGGTGATGACGGTGGGGCTCATGAATGTTAGTACCTTTACTGAAAGAGGCCCCAGAGAGCTCCCTCACCCTTTCCACCATGTTGGGAAGTCTGACCAGGAAGCCAGCTCTCACCTGTCCTCACTGGCACCCTGATCTCAGACTTCCAGCCTTGGGAAAGGGGAGATATATATTTCTATTGTTTAGAAGCTACACAGTCTCTGGTAATTTTTTTTTTATAGTAGCCTGAGAAGGCTAAGACAAAACGTGTGTGTACATTTTTAATATTTATAATGGACACATTTTAAAAAGTATAGTCTTTGGTATAATGTTTAAATTTTTAATGCTTAGTTCTGAGAGAGTGAGAGAGCAAGCGAGCGATCACAAGCAGGGGAGGGGCAGAAAGGAAGAGGAAGCCACAGAATTCGAAGCAGGCTCTAGGCTCTGAGCTGTTAGCACAGAGCCGGATCTGGGGCTGGAACTCAGGAACAGTGACATCACGACCTGAGCTGAAGTCGGACACTTAACTGACTGAGCCCCCCAGGTATCCCTGTTTAAATTTCTTTTATACCTTCCTGTATCAGTTAAATATGTATAATATGCAGTTGGAAGCATATTAAAAAAAAAAAGACCAACTAAAGAAATGAATTGTGACAACTTAGCTGCAGATTTTCTTGAGAAGGAAAAAATTCAAGTGCTCCAGGACAATTTATCAATACATGGAGACAATGAGCTCATTCTGAAGTATTAACTGGTCCCTGGACCATCAGAAAGGTAGCACCTCCTGAAAATCCACCCTATCATCTTCTAAGTGTGCTGTTGACCTAATTACAGAAAACAGTCATTTAACAAAGTAATTCTAATCTGAATGCTATTGTTGCGAGGTGGGAGGTCACAATAGAA
This sequence comes from Crocuta crocuta, assembly GCF_008692635.1. Lineage (NCBI taxonomy): Eukaryota > Metazoa > Chordata > Mammalia > Carnivora > Hyaenidae > Crocuta > Crocuta crocuta. The sequence goes on from NW_027528640.1 coordinate 4,681,443, forward strand.
GAAGGTCCCTCATTTTTTCTTTATTAAAAAGTTACTGCTCAGAATGTAACTGGAAGGAATAAGAGCCCTTCAAGAGCTTTAGAAGAACAATCTTCTCGGTACAATCTTTTAAAAATTGGTTTAATATTCTCTGCATTCCTGTGGCAAATGCTATTATGGAAACATGTCTGATGGTCATGGGCCAGTGATTACAGAGATTGGGCGCTGGCATGATGAAGAGGTGGAATGTGTGCCTCTCGAAAATGCGTATTTCGCTTGGAAGTGTGAGCGTTTGAACACCAGACTGAGCTAAGATAGAAAATGTAGAGCCAAATATAAATTCTGGTCAAAACAACAATACTGCTCAAGAAATAGTACCTGTCTGTAGAGATAAGCTGGGCAATAAGCATTAGAGACCATCATTTATTTATTTGGTGAGAAGATGTGGGAGTTGTACCAAAAAAAATTCTAAAAAAAAAAAACCAAAGCTTTTAGGCCATTTAAAGTTTTTCAGGCAAGAATCTAGCCTGGCTCACAAAACTGTTAATCAGATTATTTTAGTGCTTTTGGCAGACTGCTAACCCTGAAAGGAAAGGTAATCGGTGGAATGAACCTAAATTCACAGCAGAGACGCATTCTGCCAGTGTTTGCTTTTACGTGGAGCTCCCCCAGAAGCAAACCCGAGACAAGGATGTAAGTGTGAGGAGTTTATTTGTGAGCCGATCTCCAAGAACCATGAGTGGGGAAGCAAGGGCAGCCTATTTGTTATTAACCAAGTTTCCATCATGGGTGCCTGGAGCTTGATTCTGCAGGGAAATACTGGGAGCCAGTGAAGATCAAGTTATACCTAAGAGTGATCCACCCCTGGGTTGCTGGGTATTCATACACCAGCTCCTGCTGCTCTCTGGGTGAGGGCTGCTTACAAAGACATTAATTCCTTGGCAGTCCTAGCTTGCCACATCGGAGGACTGCTCAGGCCCTGTTGTCAAGCAAACAAATGCAGGTGCCAGCGGCTGGGTATCTGAGAGGTAAAGGCAAGGGATGTGGGTGGGGTGCTGACATCATTGGCTGCACAGGGGAACCAGCTATTCTGAATGAGCTGAAATTAACAGGAATTGCCTGAGAACTTGTATGTAAGCAATTAAAGAACAAACAAATCTAAAAACTGAAATTCCAGAAAGATACTCTGGGACAACGGAGCAATGTGTAAGACACTAAAGCATACGTTTAAGTCTCGTAGACTGTGACAAGGTTCTTCCTTATACCTGCAAGATTAGGCAGGTGCCTATGTAGCCTGATTTAAGAAATGAGATTTTTCTACTGACTGCCTGTCCCAGTGGCTAAAATGTTTCCATTGGAGATTCAATACTTTGGATAGCCTATATTACTGTGTGTATGTGTGTGTGTGTGTGTGTGTGTATAATACAAAAACAGACTTATGTACATAAATGTGCTCACATGTGGCGGGGACAGTATTAATATGGAATGAGTTTTAAATAATATTTCAAAAGCCAAATTTAAGTGTTTGGTGTATTCAGATGATCATATATACCACATTTTGGAGATTTTTCTTTTTCCATGAAAGCTCCAAGCATTTCTCAGATTCACCAATTACTAGCTGCAAGGCCTGAGCAAATGCATTTGGTCACCCTGAAACATGGCCTGCCTGTCTCATGAATGCATCCAACATGACTTTACCCCAGGTAAATGGTTAGTCGTTCCAGCATTCCCTAAAAATATAGTTGGAAGACAGAGCAGAATTTGATGGGGACGAAAGGGTGCTATTATTTGGTATCTTTTTCTTCTAATTGACCAGGCTCCCACAGAGCAGAAGTTATAAGTGGGAGAAAAATGATTATTATAATTACCATTTTGAGAGATTCTGTTTGTTAGACCTGGTACTTTATGAGGGTAGAAACTCTTGGGCCCACCCTGTCCCCAGAATCTAGCAAGTGTCCTGCACACAGTAGGTGCTCAAATGATGTCTGCTTAACTATTTAATTAAACGGCTAATTTCACACGAGCTTCCCAATTGGAATGTAAGGTAAATATTATCAGCTTCATTTTACAGTAGGGAAATAGAATCAAAGACATTGCATAATTATCCCCAATGACAACCAGCTGGTTAGTGCTGAAGGCCTGTGCTTACAACCTGTTTTCTAGGAAAAAAAGAACTACTCTATTTCACCATATACTTTTTTATAATTTAAGTTATATATATTTTTGCCATAACTTGCTGTAGCTTATAATAGCTTACATCAGATGCTTTTTTGTGGGAAGTGGGTTAAAGACCCAGCAACGCTCTGTTTAGATGCTGGCAGACTTTGGAATTTTAACACTTTTTTTTTTTGAAGCATTAACATTCCAGACTCAAGTGAACACACAATTGGCTTCCACAGCATGGTAGGTTTGCAGATAATGAATGGACACAAAGATGGTAGAACTATTAAAACCACTTGCAGTCGGAGGATATTTTGATGTTATCTGTCCTGCTACTTCTGGGTTTTCCTGCCCTTGTGTAAATGATCTAACCTCTACTTTCACCGGAAAGGCATTCTTCAAAAAGTTGACTGACTATGCATTTTCAATGAAACAGAATGGTCTGCTGAAGAACGCAGAAGGCAACAGTTTTAACTTGTTTCATGAGCATACAGACTGGTGGCAAAGGAAGAATTATATTCAGAAAAATTCCCCAGACAAGCTGAATGAGACTGGGAATCATCTCTATGGATCCAAATTACAAGGTTTGCCCAGTAACTGATATTTAGTGCAAAGGTCTTCCTGGCTTTTGAGTTTGCTGTTAAACTTGGCTAAAATCTTATCATAGACATGCTGGCCATGGACCTTCAGATTTCCAAGTAGCTAGAACAGAGGAGCCAAGAACCCAGATATGTAGGAGACTTTTACTTTAAGGTAGTACAAACAATACAACAAAGTATGAAGAAGATAGAGGGTTTGCTTCAAAAAAATAAATATGCAGAGAAATGAGAAGGTTTACAAATCATGAAACATTCAATAATTACAGGAAACATCTAAAATTTGTTGTTCTAAGGATTCTGTTACTTCATTAATTTAGAAATGTTCAGGCTGATAATATAAATAATGGATAATTGATAATAGTAGATGGTTGATAAAAAGTAAATTTCAATTGAAAAATAACCAGTGAGAGCTCTCACATAATTGAACTTTGTGCTATAGTCTTATGGGTAGATGTTGAATTTATCCTAAATAATAACAACCAGAAAAGCAATTCCTGGAATTAAAAAGAATTCCATGAATATTCTCAACTACAGTATTATAAAATGAAAACAAAAATTATCTTAAAACTCTATAATATCACAAATTGTAATATTTAAATTGAATAATATTTCTTATGTATAGGAAGGTAAAAACAGAGACTGAAATCTTAAAAATCATAATTCTCATTATCAAAAAATTAAAATTTGCCTTTACTATATGCAAATTCTAGTTAACCAATGTTTTATTGCATCTCCCTTAAAACTGGTTACATAAGTAACTATATAGCTTTAAGAAGTAGTTGTCAAAGATTGTAAAAGATGTTTTATACAAAGTTTTATTTTTGTATAGATTTTAAAACTAATTTCAAGTAATTTCCTAAAATAAGTATATGATTATACAAATGGATAGACTAGTACCCTAAGGAAAGAGGTACCCTATGAAATTGCCAATATTCAACCATTTTGACTCTAAATCCATAATTTCATATGGTTCAACCTAGGACAAAAAGTCAATTCCTTCTATATCCATGTATCAAGCATCTGCTATGTAATACTTGCTATGGGAAATACAGAGATGCATGGGATAAAAATAGCACTTGTATATTAGGATTGACCAGAAGGTATGTGGTATCATAAAATGGAGGAAACAACTATTCGGTGACAAATTATTGATGCTAAAAGATTTTTTTGAGAAGTTTTTTAAATGTAAAGAGTTTTTAAAAGAATTACAAATCATGTAGTTTTCTGTTTGTTTGTTTTACCACAGGAAGTGAAGGCATTACTGAACTGAGTTGAGTTCAGCTTGTCGAACAGAACTCAGGGTAAAAAAAAAAAAAAAAAGCTATCACCCACCCATAGTTAATCATCACCCTGTTAATAAGAACTGGAAACATTTGAATGTTTACTCTTTGCCAAATACTGGGTTTAAACCATCTCTCTGAATCCTACAAAAACTCTCTGAAGTTGGATTAATATTCTGGTGTTATAGATGAGGAAATGAAGGCAAAGCAAAAAAAGAGTTACTTAAGTTGCCTGAAGTCACCTAGCAGCTAGTAAGGCACAAAACTGGAATCAGAATCTGCAGGTCTGATTCAAAACCCTCGATCCTTTACCACTACCAAAGCAGGAATGCCCTGCCATCCTTCAGATGTCCAAGAAAGATTTCCTACTGCTCTGTGCTGAGTACCTTACTCAGGAAATGAGTCTAGAACTGAGTCTAGAATTGAGGTATGGAGAAAAGGCAGAAATGAGGTATGTCCAGCAAATGAACTGGCCACGATGGACCACCTGCAGTATTTGCAGGGCCCGGTGCAGAATATAATGGCAGGGCTCCATATCCAAAAAGCAGGGGGAAAGCCCCCTAAATGTACTAAACCATAAGGCTCTGCCCTTTCTTACACCCTTCTTCTCTCCCTTCACTTACAGGAGTTTATCCCTTCATTCTCAGATGCTCAGGACACCTGTACCACCTAGCCCACGGACCAGGACCCTGCACACGTGCAAGCCACCAACTACCTGTTCCCTCCCCCTCTTGTCAGGTGTCTGACCTACATGCCATGCCCAGCCAGAGGCAGAGGCCAAGTCCAAGTTTTCTTCCCATCAGCCTACCACACCAACACAGTGAAACAGGGATTGCAACCTTTCCCTGGAATGTGCTAAGTGCTTGTATGGGAGCAGGGACTGGATAAGAGGCTCCTCCCTGCTGAGCCCCCTTCAAATATACCTCCTTGCTGACAGCCTGGGGCTTGCATTTCAGGTTTGCATTCCCTGCCTGTCTCCTGCTGTGGGCAGTGGTGGGGGAGTAAGGAGGAGGAAGGCAAGGAGATATTGAATCATCACGAACCAGTCTCCCAAGTTACTTCACTAGCCCATCAGATTCCATTCATACAAATTCTAAGATGAAATTATTGAGAATTTCAGGACAATGGCCACAGGGTCCAAACATCGGCTAGGCTGAGCACTGAGCCCAGTATGACAACACTGGTCCCGTGTCCATGAAATCAGTTCTCAGAATAGTAACTGAGACTAACACGACATGACCCGTCTACCACCATATCCATGTTTTGCAAGGAGGCAATAGGTATCTTCCCAAAGTACAAGATCAGAAGGACTGGAGAAATCTGAGAGCCTAGCAAAACTAAGTGAAATGACATTCAAGAAACAGAAGCTCCAACTGCTTGGTATTCATTGAGAAGACACTTCAAAGAGAGAAAAGCCAAGGATCAGATGCCCAGTGGTTCTACGGTCAACAATGACCCTCTGGTTCAGAGAAAGCTCATAGAGAATCATTTTCCCTGATGGCGGGTGTTCAGGGGCGGCTGGAAGGAGAGCAGCAGAATGATGCTGGCTAGCACGTGTGCTGGAGGCTGCAGCAGGCTCATGAGCAATTGCTCAATTTCAGAAATGTTCGGAGGTAGACGCTACCCCACTGATTGCTGGAAACCAGTGGTGGTGTAGATATTTAATCCACACAGATCATTGTATTCAAGATTATAACCATGTGTGGAGGCAAAGACTGGAGGAATCTGAAAATTAAGAGTTGTTTATTTCATAGGCAATGGGGAGCCACTAATCTGATCCATATGGTTCTTCATTAAAATAGACCTGACAGCATTACAGAGGATCACTTTGGAGAGAAGCGGGTAGACGAACGTCAGCAGGTCACTGAAACAGACAGGAGAGAAATAAGAGGAAGAGAGATGTAAGGCACTCCAACAGAAGAAATTAACCAATTAGGAAACAGATCTGATGAATTGGGCTTGGGATGGAGATGGAAGAGGTCTACACAAAGTATCCTTCTGGTACTCTTACCAGAGAGACGATGGTACAGGTAATGGCAATAGAAAAGAATGGATACAACAATCGATTTGACAGAAAGATGAGTTCAATTGTAAACATGATTGTTTTCAGGGCCATGCTCTGCCCACAGGTGTGTGGCTAAATGGGAATTCAGGAGTTCAGCAGTGAGAACCCAGTTAGAGATAACAAGGTAACAGCAGGCCTAGGAATCATCCATTAAGATTGATCGTTTAAGGACCTGGATTGGGTAAATGTGAGAATCAAGGAGAAATTCCTTCGCAGGGGGCAGGAGAGTGCAAGCAGATGGAAGGTGAGGGGATGAGCGGGAACCAGAAAAGCAGACAGTGAGTACTCATCAAATTACTAAACAATGACTTCTCTCTGATAACACAGGACGAATAAGAGGTCTTTAACAAATGTTTGCTCATCACTGAAAATCTAGTGTCAGGGGATTTAGGAAAGCACCAGAAACAGCCATCAATCATCAATCAATTCACATCACATCACTTGATTTGGGGAAGTTTAAAACCTTATTTCGTAGCAATACAAACATTGGTATTTACAAATGCCTTGTAAGGTGTGGAGTGAAAGTATTTACTGTCAAAATGGCATTGCCTTAGGACAAAAGCCAGTGCAAACATTTGTTCATGGACTCTGTTTCTGAACTTGGCAGTGGATTGGTGGGGATATATGAGAAAGAAGTCAGTAAAACACCAATTATCTTGGATTGCTGTTGGGGTTGGGGGGAAGCCTTTCATATTTCTTTGATTTTCTTTGTAAAGTAACAGAAAGAAACACTTTTTCCACCAGTTCCTTAGTACTGAAAAGGTTTTTTTTTAATATTTTTATTTATTTCTAGGAGAGAGAGACAGCGTGAGCAGGGGAGGGTCAGAGAGAGAGGGAGACACAGACTCTGAAATAGGCTCCAGGCTCTGAGCTGGCAGTCAGCACAGAGCCCGACGCGGGGCTCGAACCCACGAACTGCGAGATCATGACCTAAGCGAAAGTCGGTCGCCCAACCGACTAAGCCACCCAGACGCCCCCTGAAAAGGTTTTTAAAACATCTAGGTTGTTTCAGGAGTAATTAGTAAGATTAAGCATGGTAATATAACTCACAAATGCAGCCCTGTTCTCTAGCATTCTGGTTAATCGTCTGGGTATCCAATTCCACAGTAATGTGATTTATGCAGAATTTATATACAAAACACCTTTTTAATTTTTAAAAATATTTTTGATAGAGAGAAACAGAGTGAAAGCAGGGGAGGGGCACAGAGAGAGACACATACAGAAGCTGAAGCAGGATCCAGACTGAGCTGTCAGCACAGAGCCTGAGGCTGGGCTCAAACTCAGGAACCATGAGATCATGACCTGATTGGAAGTCAGATGCTTAACTGACTGAGCCACTCAGGTGCTCCACTACAACCCCTATCTTTACTAGATATGCATTTTTCTCCTGTCTCTTCCCTATCGTGAAAGGTTGGGCACATAAATATGCCCATGATTTTGTGGTTTCATGTAGAAATTCTCACTTCATCTTTTCCTGTCCCTTAGATCACAGTTCAAGGTGAGCAAACGATGGTAAGGCAAAACACCTCAATGGTACTATCTTTCGATCGAAGAGCTGCATTTCCCCCCCCTTTTATCTCCTGGGCTTAGGTTTGTTTGTTTCTGTCACTTTCCATTTCCCCTATAGGAGCTTTGCTTAGAATGTTGATTGTTTTCTGGTCAGAAAGGAATCACAAAGTTCATACAAACTTCTATCAAAAAAAAAAAGCAATTATACTCAATGTTTATAGATCAAAAACCTGGCCCACGTAAGCAATGCACCTCACGTTACACTGACCCAGAACACCTCAAACACGGTCAAGCATACATAACACAATGGAAGGATTTCCAGAGACATCTGGAAACCCCAGTCACCGGGAGACTGCCAGTCAGCGAGAAGGTGGATGTGAAAGACAAGAAGCAGAGAGGTAAACACAGGTGGCACCGAGCACTTGAATTGCAAAGAACATTCCTGCAGACAAACACCAGGAGAGAGACCATCTTTTCAGTCCCCCAGGGGTGACTGAATTTTCCTAAGCAAAGGAAGAGATTAAGAGAGGCATAATCACAACAGGCTAGTAACAGAATGTAGGACTTCCACTGAAGCTGGATATTCAAAGACTGAAAGTCAGACTCTAAGATTTAGTTTGAAAGCATTTGACAGAAGTCCATAAGACAAAATGACCCAATATATATTATAAACAAGAAGAGAGCAATAAAATTATTCATTGGAAAAACAAAGCTGGGAATGCCCTAAGCACATTTAAATTAGAAAACACATTTATCCAGCTTCACTTCCTCAACAAAGCCCCTCCTTGGATGAACTCATCTTAACGCAGAAAGGGTTATTCTTTCTAGTTTATTCTCAAAGCTCACCTTCAGGTTCTTGTCCTAGAATTTGGATATAAATATAGGTCTTTGGGTTTTCTGGATCTTCATCAAAGTTTGCTTATGATGCCCAAAGCCAGTAGACATGTGACAAGCCTAGACCAAGAGTCTNGTAACACAATGGAAGGATTTCCAGAGACATCTGGAAATGTCACCGGGAGACTGCCAGTCAGCGAGAAGGTGGATGTGAAAGACAAGAAGCAGAGAGGTAAACACAGGTGGCACCGAGCACTTAAATTGCAAAGAACATTCCTGCAGACAAACACCAGGAGAGAGACCATCTTTTCAGTCCCCCAGGGGTGACTGAATTTTCCTAAGCAAAGGAAGAGATTAAGAGAGGCATAATCACAACAGGCTAGTAACAGAATGTAGGACTTCCACTGAAGCTGGATATTCAAAGACTGAAAGTCAGACTCTAAGATTTAGTTTGAAAGCATTTGACAGAAGTCCATAAGACAAAATGACCCAATATATATTATAAACAAGAAGAGAGCAATAAAATTATTCATTGGAAAAACAAAGCTGGGAATGCCCTAAGCACATTTAAATTAGAAAACACATTTATCCAGCTTCACTTCCTCAACAAAGCCCCTCCTTGGATGAACTCATCTTAACGCAGAAAGGGTTATTCTTTCTAGTTTATTCTCAAAGCTCACCTTCAGGTTCTTGTCCTAGAATTTGGATATAAATATAGGTCTTTGGGTTTTCTGGATCTTCATCAAAGTTTGCTTATGATGCCCAAAGCCAGTAGACATGTGACAAGCCTAGACCAAGAGTCTAGACTCTTAAAAAGGGTTTGAGAAAACAACCGAAGCAGGCAGACCGCTCTGATCTCTCCCCGGCCCTTCTGCCTTGACACAGGTGATATAACCCTCACGTGAGAGGCGCCCTCCCTGTTCCCAGAGGAAAGGAACATCCTGATCTCTGAAGACAATGGGATGCTAGAGGAAAAAACAGGTTTTGCTACGTTTCCCCCAGCTTCCTCCACTGAACTCACTCTCTGACCGATCCTAGTTTTCCATGACTAACCACTCTTCATCAAATCTAGCAACAATACTCAGATTTAACTGTTTCCTCTCATCTTCATTTCCTTATCAAGGCTCCCATGTCAAGTACTACATATTAAATACATCTGTATGCTTATTTTCTGCAAATCTGTCCTTGTCAATTTGCTTTTCAGACTCAGCCAGGGCCTAAGAGGGCTTGGGAAAATGTGCTTTTCCCTTTCACTATGAAGATCTGCCCCTGAGGATACATGGGGCAGAGGAAGAAAGGTCCAGTGCCAGTACCAGATATTTTCAGCATTCTACTGGCAAAAGAAGGGAATTTAGACAGACTTCAAATCTAAGAGTCATCTTCATTCATCTATTATCTCTCTCTTCTTGCCATAGAACATACTTATTACTGTTTTACACAGAAACTCTGTTCCCCTGACTTTTAAGGCACTCCACATGCAGGCCATACTGCCACCTACTAGCGTCTTTCCTTGTCTGGCATGGTGCCACCTGTTGTCTATACCCTCAACCACCCATGGGCAACCATGCTCGTTGGCTTCTCTGGAAAGCTGGCTTCTCCCTACCCACTAATCAAAGCCCATTCTTACCTAAGTCATTTTTACCTTTTTCAGAACTGTTGAGTTTTTCTACACTCCAACATCCTGCACTGATACACATTATTTTATGTTCTATTTCCCTTTCACAAACATTAATTATTCACCAGGCACTGGGGCACACAGGTCTTGGCTCTGCAATCATGATCCCAACCCAGGCCCCAGGGAAATTCCTATATGTAGTCTAAAGTCAGACACGAATGAACCTGTACATTATATTTACGAATAAAATCAATCTCATTTTCTGTGCTTGTTAACCTGGTCTTACTCTCTCAAGTTCTTAGAAGACAGAGATCTGAGACCTCAGTGACTTTCATGTGTCATTTCCATTCCAGTGTTCTATCTGTGATATATGCATTCCATGCAGAATTTGTTTTTAAATATATGTTTATTTTTCAGAGACAGACACAGAGCATGAATGGGGGAGGGGCAGAGAAAGACAGACAGAATCCCAAGCAGACTCCAGGCTCTGAGGTATAAGCACAGAGCCTGATGTGGGGCTCAAACCCATGAACTGCGAGATCACGACCTGAGCCGAAGTTGGATGCTTAATGAACTGAGCTCCCCAGGCACCCCCAGAATTTGTCTTTATGTGTCAGAAAAGAATGCTACATCAACAGTCCCCCTTCCCTCTAGCAAATTCCCATTTTGCTGATTGACTGATCTTCCACTTCTTAGGCAGTATCCCCACCCACCAGCCACCCAGGCGGAACAGTCTCCTAGACTCCTTTTCTCCCTTCCTCCTCCATATTTGATTCCTTCACCCTGTCCACTCCCCCTGTGCCTTTTCTGAATCCATGTCTATCTTTCCCTTCCACTACCCAGGCCCAGGAGCCCATCCTTTTCACCCACCGATCATGCTGCCCCCATTCTTCTCCCCTTGTTCACCCCAGAGCTTTCTCAGAGTGATTTTTATTAAATGCACATACAACCACATTCCTCTCCTGCTTAAAATGAAGGGCTGCCTATATACCTTTCATATAAAACCCAATGATCTGGCACGGGACATAAGGTTTTTCAGGTGCTATTCTCCTGCTTTCCTCTCTAGGCTCCCTGTACCTACCTGTTTAAGCCTTAACCTTCAGATGTGATGGAGTACTTAAAACTCTGTAAACATTACATGTTCCCCACCGCTAGATGTGGCTTCTTTTCCTCTGCCTGGAGTTATTTCCTTCTCTCCTCTCGATATTTTTAGTTGATTCAATGAATTAAAGATTGGGCTCAAGGAAATAGCCTTTTCTAAAAAGTCTTTGAAGTCAAGCTATTCTCCCTTCCTCAATCTTATCTCTAGAAAGGAAAAAACCTTTTTATACACCTCCATCATCAAGCTAGGAAGCAACCCTCTGTCTCCCCAAACAGACTGCAGTGTTGGGGGTAGAGGTAGCCCTCAAAGGCACATAGGAAGTTTTATTCCACCTTTGCAATCTTCCCTTCTGGAACAATGGAGGTTTTCGGTAATGAATCAACGTCAGACTAAGTATTCAGACAGCTGAACAGGCTTAACAGACAGCAACTTCTTGGGAGAATAAACAGAACTATATATGCTTTTTAGATCTCAGGAAAAAAATGTAAGCTTACTCCATTACAGGAGTGAAAACGTTTTAGATTATGCCTCAGAAGCGGAAATAAACACATCAATTTACTAGTGAGTTTTTTATTAGTAAATTTTAAAAAAGTTTTCATTGGGGGGCGCCTGGGTGGCTTAGTCGGTTGAGCGTCCGACTTTCGCTTGGGTCATGATCTCGCGGTTCGTGGGTTCGAGCCCCGCGTCGGGCTCTGTGCTGACTGCCAGCTCAGAGCCTGGAGCCTGTTTCCGTCTGTGACTCCCTCTCTCTCTGACCCTCCCCTGCTCACGCTGTCTCTCTCTCTCTCTCCTAGAAATAAATAAAACATTTAAAAAAAAAAAAGTTTTCATTGGTAAATCTCACCATAATTAGTAAGCCCCAAAATTACTGGTAGCATTTGATCTCTTTCTTTCAAGCGGTCCATCAATGATTGCTTTAATCCAATTGCAGGTACCTTAAGATATTCATTATTCCTATTTGATAGATATAATTGCATTAATCTTCAAAACACTTATGGTTAGCAATATTTTACTTTCTTCTAGGAACTATTAATGGTACTGACTCTTCCCCTCCACCCAACCTTCTCAGTTTTAGTTGAGATTTAGTTGACAGAGAATATTGTGCAAATTTAAAGTGCATACATGTTGATACACTTACGTGTTGTAAAATGGTTACCATCAGTGTTAGCTAACACTTGTGTCCTATTACTTAATTATCATTCTTGTGGTGAGAATATTTAACATTTATAAACTTTGAAGTATATAACACCGTATCATTAGCTATAATTACTATGCTGTATATTAGATTCTTAGAGCAATTCATCGTATAACTGGAAGTTTGTACATCTATTTTCCTCTACCCCTAGCCTGTGGTAATCACCAGTCTAGTCTCTTTTTAAGAGTTTGGCTTTCTTAGATGCCATATAGAGGTGATATTGTATTACTGTGTTACTCTTTCTCTGACCTATTTTACTCAGCACCATGCCCTCAAGGTCCATCCATGTTACTACGAATGCCAAAATGCCCTTCTTTCTCATGGCTAAATAATATTCCATTGTGCCTATGTGTGTGTGAAGCGTATGTACATGCACACACAGGCACACACACACACACGTATCTTTTTTTTATCTACTGATCTATCAATGGACACTTGGAAGGTCTCCCTATCTTGGATACAGTGAACAAGGCTGCAATGAACATGGGATTGCAATGATCTCAAGACACGGTTTTAATTTTCTTTGGCGTATATACCAAGAAGTGAGGTTGCTAGAGAATACAGCAATTTGATTTTACCTTTTTGAGGAACCTCCACAATGCTGTCTCTAGTGGCTTCATCAATTTACCAACAGTGCGACTGGGTTTCCTTCAGATCCTCATCAACATTTTTAACTCTCATCTTTTTGAGGACAGCCATTCTAACAGGCTTGGGGTAGGATCTCACAGTTTTGAGTTGCGTTTCCCTGATGATGAGTGATGTTGAGCATCTTTTCACATGTCTATTGGCTGCCTGGATGTCTTCGTTAGTAAAATGTCTCTTCAGATCTTCTCCCCATTTTTTAACTGAAGTGTGTGTGTGTGTGTGTGTGTGTGTATGTGTGTGTGTATGTGTTTCAGTCTTGTTGTCATTTTGCTACTGAGTTGTTAAAGTTTATATATTTTGGATATTAACCCCTTATCAGATATATGATTTGCCAAAGTTTTTTCCCATTTTGTAGGTTGCCATTATCATTTTGTTGATGGTTTCCTTTGCTGTGCAGAAGCTTTNGTGTGAAGCGTATGTACATGCACACACAGGCACACACACACACACACACACACACACACACACACACGTATCTTTTTTTTATCCACTGATCTGTCAATGGACACTTGGAAGGTCTCCCTATCTTGGATACAGTGAACAAGGCTGCAATGAACATGGGATTGCAATGATCTCAAGACACGGTTTTAATTTTCTTTGGCGTATATACCAAGAAGTGAGGTTGCTAGAGAATACAGCAATTTGATTTTACCTTTTTGAGGAACCTCCACAATGCTGTCTCTAGTGGCTTCATCAATTTACCAACAGTGCGACTGGGTTTCCTTCAGATCCTCATCAACATTTTTAACTCTCATCTTTTTGAGGACAGCCATTCTAACAGGCTTGGGGTAGGATCTCACAGTTTTGAGTTGCGTTTCCCTGATGATGAGTGATGTTGAGCATCTTTTCACATGTCTATTGGCTGCCTGGATGTCTTCGTTAGTAAAATGTCTCTTCAGATCTTCTCCCCATTTTTTAACTGGAGTGTGTGTGTGTGTGTGTGTGTGTATGTGTGTGTGTGTGTATGTGTTTCAGTCTTGTTGTCATTTTGCTACTGAGTTGTTAAAGTTTATATATTTTGGATATTAACCCCTTATCAGGTATATGATTTGCCAAAGTTTTTTCCCATTTTGTAGGTTGCCATTATCATTTTGTTGATGGTTTCCTTTGCTGTGCAGAAGCTTTTTAAACTGCTCCCACCTGTTAATTTTTGCTTTTGGTGCCTATTATGTACTTATAATACATTCAAACACAAGCAATAACATGACCAAGGAAAGAACAGAAAGGATGCACGAATAGAATTCAGTCAGAAATTCAAGGACTGGACATCAGACATGTTCCCTCAGCATAGATCATACGAAGTCCATTCCTGAACACCCAGATCAGAGATCTAAGCAAAAGATCATTGGAAGGCAAATACAGGCATATTAGTTCAAGTGCAGCGATAAGGCCATGTACAATATAGGCATTGATGCGTTGATAAAATCTTTCAGANATTATGAGTGATTTTGAGCATCTTTTCACATGTCTATTGGCTGCCTGGATGTCTTCGTTAGTAAAATGTCTCTTCAGATCTTCTCCCCATTTTTTAACTGAAGTGTGTGTGTGTGTGTGTGTGTGTGTATGTGTGTGTGTATGTGTTTCAGTCTTGTTGTCATTTTGCTACTGAGTTGTTAAAGTTTATATATTTTGGATATTAACCCCTTATCAGATATATGATTTGCCAAAGTTTTTTCCCATTTTGTAGGTTGCCATTATCATTTTGTTGATGGTTTCCTTTGCTGTGCAGAAGCTTTTTAAACTGCTCCCACCTGTTAATTTTTGCTTTTGGTGCCTATTATGTACTTATAATACATTCAAACACAAGCAATAACATGACCAAGGAAAGAACAGAAAGGATGCACGAATAGAATTCAGTCAGAAATTCAAGGACTGGACATCAGACATGTTCCCTCAGCATAGATCATACGAAGTCCATTCCTGAACACCCAGATCAGAGATCTAAGCAAAAGATCATTGGAAGGCAAATACAGGCATATTAGTTCAAGTGCAGCGATAAGGCCATGTACAATATAGGCATTGATGCGTTGATAAAATCTTTCAGAAATATTCAAACAGAAATGGCACAAATAGATTTTTCTCCCTAACAGGCAGATTCCTGAATAGAAAGGTCAGAGTATGGAAAAGGGAAGTGAAATTCTAAGTAGGTATCATCAGTTTCTTAACTTTTTAACTTTTCCTACTCATCAAGATGAAAATAATGTTTAATATTTACAAAGGAATAGTATACATAAAATAAGAATATTAATTCTAAGAATAGCTTTCTCCACATGCCACCATAAACTTTAAAAATGGTAACATTCCCTGATGGTGTGCCTAATCATATGAAACTATATAATAAGAAAGTCACAATTGAGCATTTGTTATTAAGCCAATATCACCATTAGCTTATTTTACTAAGAGAACAAAACAGTAGCACTCTGAGAACAAAGTATTTTTATCACATAAGTAGAGTCCTTAACGGTCAGATTTTGAAGAAATCTAAGTGCTGTTTGATATATGGAAAATCTCACTGATAAATTTTACTGAGGACATAAAATCCTTCTAGAATTCATCAAAGTAGCTGGTGCCTAGTATAAATCCTCTGCTGTTTACAAAATTCAACTTTCATTTCTGTTCCACAACTCTACTAGCCCAATTCTGATCATCAAGAGCACAGCTTGATCGATTTACAGCTTCATAAAACTATGAGAACGAAGGACGTGACAGGAAAAAATTTCTGCTGATGAATACTTAATATTGGAATGTCGTGGAAAACAAATACCAAGGTGAAGTAAGGACACTTATTCCCAAGGCAGACATCAATGTATGGACAGTATTTTATTCCAAAATCTGTGCTCCATTCACACTCAGTGAATGATGGAGAGATCAATATTTCAGATAAAACGTGGGGTTGATACAGAAATGAGCCATCTGCCTAAGTACGGTCATGTCATGACACATCTGACCTACCATAAATATACCCAATCTTCCACTTTCATTTCAAGTTCCAGGGAAATTTAAATGAATGTACTTCATTAAAAATACCTAGCAGCTTAATAGAGTGAAAAACACTATTTTAACATAGAATGTTCTGAAAGGAATTTGAGACAAAATCCATGATCTTGCAATCACTTCATGTAACTCTGTAAATTAGCTGGCATGTGATATATTGTGTTGGGTATAATCCAAGTGAGTACATACTAAGATTTTCTTTTAACATGATGGCACTTGCAGAATGTGGTGATATTTATCAACATGTGGAGTCAATGAGAGAGCAATTCTAGAGAGAGAGGCAACTGGCCCAGAGCCCCAGCTACCCTGAATGCCAAGGTAATCTGTCACTGGCTCCTCTTCACCCTTCTGATTGTTAAGGCATACCCTTTGCAGGAAGCTCTGATCAAAAAGGGGTGGGGATTTTCATCTCTCACGACAATTCAAGTCAATTGGTAATGCTGCCTCTAGTGTAGAGGGGTTTGCTCAGGACATTTCCATGTCAAAACCGAGTGTCCTGTGTCCTAGGTTGTGCCTCCTGTGCCAGGAAAACCTGGACACCTGGTCATCCCACTCTAGGGGAAGGCTGAGAAGGATACCGACATTGCATCCACGAACGGTGTGAAAAGAACGTCCTAACTCTAGGGATGGAACGTTTCCATCTAGGGATGGAAATCACCTCCTTGAGAACCAGCTAAGTATTTTCCATGTGGATGAGATACAAAGAACTGTTAATAAGTGGAGATACAGAGAGGATGAAGGACAGAGTTGCAGCAGACATAAATGGAAGAAAAAGGATAGAGGCAAGAAAATGAAAGAAGATTAAAATAGGGGCGAGGCATGCTCAGGCAGTAGGAGAAATGGAAACAAAGACCATCAACAAGAGTCATCCACTTTTCAATGCAGCCAGGTGAATGCTAGCAGGGTAAGGGTTCCTTCGAGACTCCCACCATCAGGTCACTCTTACAAGATAGTGTGGTTCTTGGCCACCATATGCTGCTCCCTGGCAAGCAGTCCCCTGGGGAACCTGGGTATAAGGACCAGATACACCCGGCATGCTGGGAGGTGAGCAATTGATTTCTAGCGCTCTATCTGGACACAGCAGGGTATGATGGGAAAACAGGCGGATGGCATACATTGAATGGAGGAGAGTAAGACATGGAGAAAAGAGGCTATGGGATTGATGATCTCAGATCCCTCCCAATTACCCAATAACCTGACTTTCAGTATAAGGCTCAACTCCTGTATCAACAGTAAAATGGTGAGGTGAGTGGTATTATACTGATAATGTTCATGATATTCAAGCACTTAGACACCTTACCTTGGGCTTTACCCACATCGCACTTATTGCTAGAGTTGACTATAGAGATGACCCCTGAAATGCATTTGTTTGACAACAAAGTTTCAAATGCATTATTCGAGATTACTATAGTTTTCATAAACAACTCACTAACATTCCTCTTCCTTTTTATTTTTTTCTTAAGTAGAAAGTGTATCTACTGTGGCTTATAATCCTCCACATGATTTGCTGTATTGAAGACATTTTTTGTGTCTGTGTGAAAAAGATTAGGGAGTAGTTCTAAGGCCTGGATCTGACCAACTGTCATTATCTAATCCAAAATGACAAAATCAGACATGCTGATTCACTTAGGTCCATATGTCTGTTAGCCAAATAAAGCATGAAGAGAGACCAGTGCAATGGATCAGGGTACTTCTAAGGGGGAAAGAAAGCTCTAGTAAGTATGAATGTGGTTACAACTTCAATGATTAGGTATCTACTGTGTTCATGCTGAGAAAGTCATTGTGGTGGTAAACAAGTTGCAACCAGTGAAATTTTATAACATCTCTGAACCAGTTAGAGGCCAAACTCACTGCACCATGTGGACCAATCCTGTAATGTACCTAAATTCTGCTTTTCCATGCATATGGTCTCCTTCCATAAGGCGGTGAGTTTGGTGTCAGAAAGAAGTCTCTGTTAAGCACATGGGCTTAGCAACCAGACCAAGTGGATTTAGATATTTGCTCCTCAAGCTGATGCTGGATTCCCAAAGCCTGAGCTGCCACAGGCCTCATTTTTCTCACCTAATGAAGGTGTATACTGATATTTTACTCACCCCTGAAATCATCATGGAAGTACCGTAAAAGCGTTTAGTTCATTTGCTAAGCACAGACAGATTGTTCGACGTGACTACAAAATAAATGAACCAACTCCCATCCTGAAGAGGTTCATTTCCTTTTGAACAACTGTTTTACTCATCACTGTGGTTCTTTACAATGTACCCTGGCTTTCTGTTCAGCTACCGAGTTCACCCAAATTTCAGACCCTACCCTGGGCTTTTCCTTTATAGCCTTTCAGTGATCTCCTCTCCTCTGGATTTTTCCCTGGTTATCTGATCGGTCAATTCCGGCTTCTAATTTCTAAAATGGGTCCCTCGACCAAAGTCGACAAAGTCCTTATTTCTATTAAAAATAATTCCACAAGTACTACCTCCTTCAGCTAGCTTTCCTGTCTAGGATGGAGTTCTAACTAGCATCTCTGGACAAGATGGTGGAAAGCAGACGATACAGGGGGTTGTAACCATTGTTGGATTTCACCAAATACTTCAGGCTCTCTGTGTTGTAGGCAGATTCTTGTGCTACTCTTCCCTGCCTTGTTTCGAAAGTGCATATGGCCACGGGACTGCTTTAGGCCAATAAAATACACGGAAAAACCAAAAAAGATTTGTCATTACTGGGCAGAAGTTTCAAGAAAAGTACATGATTTACCACTTTCTTTCCTGCTGATGCCTCCAGCAATAGTACAGATGGTAATTGTCCTATCAGTCTGGACTCCAGCTTGAGAACACGGAACAGAGATCCACAACAGACATGTAACTTGAATTAGAAATAGATAATTTTAAGCTTAAGCTTTATGTGTTGTTTCCTCCATCCCTAGAGCATACGTTCACCCATCCTGACCCATATAAAAGTAGAGTGATTATAAGCACACCCATTCAAATTCCAGCTCTACCACATATAACATGTACCACTTCAGGAAACTTCACTTCCTTTGGTTTTAGATCTAACTCGAGGTTATTTGTTTTTCCTATGTCTGCTTCAACATTCTTATCACTAGAAATAGAAAGATAATACCAGAATCAAATTCACTAGTTGTGAGAAATAAAATGTATGCTATATAACATACATATAGCCATGACTAATACACAGTATGTGCTGTATGCTGGGGCCCCATCAAGACCAAATCTAGAATATCCTTGATCTTAAGGAGCTCGAAATGTGGTCAGAGAATAAAGCACATATAAAAATAACCGTAACTCATAGTAAGTATAGAAAAGAAGGTTTCAGGCAAAATGGTATGGAATTTTATTTTAACGTTTATTTTCAGAGAGAGAGAGAGAGAGAGAGAGAGAGTGAGAGAGAGCACACCTGTGAGTTAGCAGGAAGGGGCAAAGGAGAGAAAATCCCAATCAGGTTCCATGCTGTCAGTGCAGAGCCTGATGCAGGGCTCCAACTCACAAACTATGAGATCATGACCCGAGCCGAAATCAAGAGTTGAATGCTTAACCGACTGAGCCACCCAGGAGCCCTGGTGTGGACTTTTAGAGAAGAGGAATCATTCCTTGCATGGGAAAGATAACATATAATATGTGACAGGGGATTTTTGCTGAGCCTTTAAAAATGAAAGTTTGAAAGGTAAAGATGAAAAGAATCAGGGAATAGGGGAGGGGGGAACATTTCAGATGATGAAGGTAGGATGCTGTAATCACCATGTACATTTGTGTGGGGTGTGAATTTGGCTATGTGATTGTCCAAGCTCTATACATATGTCAGAGTTCTTTTCTGACATGGACAAGACCAGGTCAAGGGCTGCATCTAATAATTTTTTAAGTGTAACATCTCTTAATACAGTGAAACATATAAAGGGACACTTAATACACATTCTATTGGACAGTACAAATATAAAGACCTCGTATTCTCTTGACATGAGGGGGAAAAAAGGAAAAGATCTCTTTTAGAATTAAAGCCCATAGGAACCCCTAGACATTTTAAGTATCTCCCTGAATTTAATACCTTAGCACTCAGCCCTCTTTCCACAGGTTTGGGTGTATAGAACTTCCGTAACTTTCTGCAGGATCTTGGTCTTTGAAAAGAGCCCGTTTCAGAGCCTCTCACATCTGTGTCAATACATATTTGAGCACCAGTTTAGAAGGAATCAAATTTATGGATTTAAGCCAATCCCAGGGCATTATGCTAATCTCCAATTCAACACCCAACATCCAGTAGATCTCCTTTTCAGTGTCCTCCTCATTATCTCATATAAGCAGGAGCTACTGTTCTAGCAAACAGACCACATGGGAAAAAGGGAACAAAGTGTAGCTTCAAGAATACCTGTTGATAATTGCTATACGGAAAGTGAGAAGAGAAGCCAGGGGCATGTTAAAAGCAGAAGGAGGCGGCCAGCAAAACCACTGTTTGCCTCTTGAGATAAAGGCTAGCCAATCCATTAACACCATCCATCTGTAAAAATGTGTTTAAAACATGAGCAGGTTTGTAAGTGCAAAAGCTAGATTCAAAGCCTACATTCTTGGAGGCCAAGGACCATGTCTCCCCTCCTCCACCACCCCTGGAATCACAGTTGGAACATGGCAGGCACACAATACATGTTAATAATCAAACAGATGCTCAGACACACAAGTAAATGTTAAGAACATGATGTTTATCACCTAAACTATGATGCGTGTTGAAGCGAAGTGTTATAAAGAGGTTGATTTTTTTCTAATAGACTTGAAAAAGTCTGTGCAGGAATGGGCCAGGATTCAAGGATGCTCAGATTCAATCCATTTCATTTGTGGCTCAGATTTTAAGAGAATCCTGAGTGTTAGGGATTCAGGCAATGACTACTAGGATAATCTTTTTAATGGTTTTTCTTTTTTAAATTTATTTCTGATAGAGAGAGACAGTGTGAGCAGGGGAGGGGCAGAGAGAGAGGGAGACACAGAATCTGAAACAGGCTTCAGGCTCTGAGCTGGCTGTCAGCACAGAGCCCAACGCAGGGCTCGAACCCACGAACAGTGACATCATGACCTGAGCAAAAGTCCGACACTTAACTGACTGAGCCATCCAAGCACCCCAAGGATAAAAAATATATATTTTTCTCTCCATATTTGTTTTTGCTGCTTTTTTCTTTTTTGCCTTTTACATCATTAAATCTAAGTACTCTTACCTGCAATCTGGACTTCCTCACTTTGAAACACACATAGGCTTCTCATCGCCTCTGAACACTGTTCAAAACAACGCAGAGATTCGAAGTGACAGCATCCATCATTTTATCCTTCTGTCTGGGCACTTCGAGCTCCCCAACTTAGCATGATCTCATGGTCCCGGGGCTGGGGGCCATGTCCCTTATGAGGACCTCTCTGTTGCTGCTTTTAGAGAAAAGTGGAAACGTGAAGAAAAACCTTTGCAACCCTGGCTCTAAAAAGAAAGGGTCTAAGTATAGCTTTAATGTTTTTTCTTTTATTTATTCCTGACAGAGAGAGAGAGAGAGAGAGAGAGAGAGAGAGTAGAGGAGGGGCAGAGAGAGAAACACACACACAGAATCTGAAGCAGGCTCCCAGTTCTGAGCTGTCAGCACAGAGCCCGACGTGAGGCTCGGACTCATGAACCATGAGATCATGACCTGAGCTGCAGTTGGATGCTTAACTGACTGAGCCACCCAGGCGGTTATTTTATTTTATATTATTTTATTTTGTTTTGTTTTGTTTCATTTTGTTTTATTTTATTTTAAAAAAATTTTAATGTTTTGTTTATTTCTGAGAGAGAAGGAGAGACAGCATGAGCAAGGGAGGGTCAGAGAGAGAATCTGAAACAGGCTCTAGGCTCTGAGCTGTCAGCACAGAGCCCAACTCGGGGCTTGAACCCACGAACTGTGAGACCATGACCTGAGCCAAAGTTGGATGCTTAACCGACTGAGCCACCCAGGCGCCCCTAAGTGCAGCTTTAAAACTTCCAAGAAACCATTCATTTCCCTTCAGCTGATGGCCCTGGAATGAAATAAAGTCAGGACATAAACACCAAGAAACCAGAATCGATGAGATCTCCTCTGCGTCCCCAACTGCTATTCACCTGGCAGGAAACAGCAAATGAGCGTGAGGCTCAGAATCTCATTCGCTGGCAGGAGTGGCCCGTTGGTGGGCCGTCAGTCTGTCCAACCTACAGGCCCCTCCAGCAGTACTCACTGGAACCCGAGGGAAGGGATTCTGCCATCCTCAAAGGTCATTTCTAATGCAGGGGTCTACACTGGCATTGAGTCAGAGGGTAGATGTAAAAAAGCCTCTGCAGACAGGAGCACAGTGCAGTGGCCACTCTTCCTATTGTGGCTTCTTCCCAGGTAAGAGGCGTCCCCAGTCACAATGTGCCTCTGTCTGTCTGTTCCGATTCGAGGCACAAGGACAAGGTAACTCTCAATCAAGGGCACCCCGAGACCGTCTCATTCATCCCTCCCATGACACAATTAAAGACAATGATAAAACTAAGGGAACTAATGGTCTAAATGGACTGGCCTAGGCCACAACTGTAAGCACCTCTCTGAATTTGAAGGATTGTCCTGAGCCACTCACAATATTCCATTTAATTATCATGGAGGCCTTATGGAGCAGGCCTGATTACAATGGCCACCTTACAAAAGGGGACACTGGGGAGAAAATGGTTTAAGTGAGCTCAAGCCATGTGCTCACAGCGAGTAAGACTGACAGTTGTTCCTAGTTAAGGGCCCAGCAAAATTCTAACTGGGCAAGGCAGGCAGAGTGGACCCCACAGGGATCCTCCCTGGACACAGACAAGAGAGCAGAGGCGGGTATCAGAGAGATGTCAGTAGAAGTCTGTTACGTTAGTGACATCTAGAAGCCAGAAGAGGCATGGGACAAACTGTCCCCTGGAGCCTCCAGAGGGGACCAGCCTCACTGGTTTGGCACCTTCACACTCATTTTGACACTCATTTTGACACTCATCACTAAAACTCTAAGAGAATAAATTCATGTTGTTTTAAGCCATGAATTTGTGGTAATTTATTAGAGCAGCAATAAGAACCTATATAAATGGGATTCTTTTTTTTTTTTTTTGCCTTGAAATCCAATAAAGGCCCCCATTTTCCACTAGGACATCAAACTGACAGGAATTCACCTCAAGTTTTTGGAGTACTAGCAGTGAAATCCCTGTATCTCAGGCAAACAGCAACAGTGTGTCACCATATTTTTAAGTGAAAACATCCTCACTGGAAAGAGGTCCTCTAAGTAGGAGAAAATGATTCACTGGCTGAGATTTAGAAGCCAAATGACTTCCATGATGGCAGAAAGACTGTGTGGACTAAGAGGATGGACAGGCCGGAAACAAGTATACTGTGTTCTTCACATCGGAGCACAGTTATCACAGGTCACGCGGAGTCTCAGAAGATACCGGCACTCAACCGAACCCAACACTCAACAGAACCCAAAACGATGGGGGCTACCTCCTTACCAAACTCTGTTAGGGTGCCACGTAAGAAAACGTGTCCCCCTCTCTGTCCCCACTACCATCAGGAACATCTCCAACCACCTGAGAATGGAAAATCCCAATGTCAGATACAGAGGCCAGTCTCCCAAAGCCATACCAGCTGAGCGACAGGGGACAGGTCAGGACTTAGTCAAGGCTTGCCTGCAACTCTAATTCACACCCAAGATGCATACGGTCACAGAAGCCTCTGCAATGTATTCATTGATTACCATTTTTCTTAGTCTGACAACCAAACAAATACGCTATTCACCAGTCCAGGACTAATACCCCTTAAGGCGTTTTGCAGAATGATTCATTCACATTGCCAAATTGCATTATTTAAGAAAACTATGGTGACTATAGCTGCTTTTATTCAACACATGATCTAAATTCATCAGGTGCAGATGCTCCCTCCTCCTTTCTAATTCGCTCATGTAGTTAAGCCACATACATGCACTTTGCTAATTGCTACAGGGTGTAAACAAGTCTTTCACTCAGTATTTTTCTTTGCACAGTTTTTGTGCATTTAATATTTATTTTATTCATTAAAAGTACCCATTATACCAAAGTGATGTTAAATATGAGGATTAAGGGGAAAATTTTTTCCTCCTCCACCACCCCAACTACACTAACTTCAGTCTGGTGTGATCCTTCTCGATTTTTTCCTAAGCATATACAAACCAGCTCATATTTGTGTAGCTGTGAATTTTTCTGTACATGTTTTTTGAGAACTTGGTCATCATTTCCCCGCCCCTTAGTGAAACAGAGTGGTCTTCTCATTTTAGCACATAGAGGTCTGTTTTGTGTTTTTTAATTTATTTTTTAACATTTACTTATTTTTGAGACAGAGAGAAACTGAGCACGAGCTGGGGAGGGGCAGAAAAAGAGGGATACACAGAATCTGAAGCAGGCTCCAGGCTCTGAGCTGTCAGCACAGAGCCCGACGTGGGGCTTAAACTCATGAACCGTGAGATCATGACCTGAGCCGAAGTCGGATGCTTAACTGACTGAGCCACCCAGGCACCCCTGTTTTGTGTTTTTAATTTTTATTTGAGAGAGAGAGAAAGCCAGCGAGCAAGCACCAGCAGAAGAGAGGCAGAGGGAGAAAGAATCTTAAGCAGACTCCAAGCTCAGAGCAGAGCCTGACATGGGGCTTGATCCCACAACCTTGGGATCACGACCTCAGCCGAAATCAAGAGTTGGACACTCAACTGATAAGCCACCCAGATGCCCATTTTGTGATTTTTAATTGTTGTGTTCCACAGTGTGTACTTGATTTTGGCATTCTCTCGTTAACTACAACATTATTTCCTGTATTGCTAACTCAGCAAATCCTCTACAGTACTTCTCATAGGAACCACACATTCCTCAGTCCTGGGTGGGTACACAGACACCGTCCCTCATTTCCGTACACACAGCTGCCCAGAGAGCCAGATGTCCTTAGCAGGTCTGGCTTCTCAATCTGCTAGTTCTATCTGAGTTGTTTTTATTTTGTTGTTTTAGAAAGTCCCAAGAGGCTAAACACAGAACTATTAAAGTATCATACCTTCACCAAAGTGCCTAGGTTAATAAATGCCTGTTGACTATAATCAATATACCTATTTATTTTAATTTTTAAATGTTTTATTTATTTCTGAGAGAGAGAGAGAGAGAGAGAGCGAGCGTGAGCAGGGGAAGGTCAGAGAGAGAGAGAGGGAGACAGACTCTAAAGCAGGTTCCAGGCTCTGAGCTGTCAGCACAGATCCCAACACTGGGCTCGAACCCACGAACCATGAGATCATGACCTGAGCCAAAGCCAGATGCTTAACCAACTGAGCCACCCAGGTGCCCCTCAATGTATCTATTTAAAGTTCCATTTACTCTCTGGCTCCCCTAACTTCAATTACATTTACATACCTTCCAGTTTTTATAGAACAGTCCAGAGTACAGATCTCTGACTTCCGAAATACTGCACACCACAGAATGTAAGAAAACAACTGCTGCGTGTTTTTTGTTTTGTTTTGTTTTGTTTTTGAAAGGAAAACAATTCTGCAAGTCTGTATCTTACTACTCTCTGGTTGAACAGTAAGAAAATAAACCAATTTGGAAAAAGGGACACACACTAAAGACAGCAAACTTACCAACACCCCCAAAATGACAATAAAAGACCAGTGTAAGATAACTAGCTGTGGAAGAGCGTTTAGTACAGTAGAGGCTGTCTCTCTCCCAAACCACTCTTTTCCTTGAGGCTTTTATCATGCCCGTTTCCCAAGTCTGGCCACCAATGTGGAGGACGCCTCCCTGCAGAGCACAGATATAAAATGCCAGATCCCATGTAACGGTGTATAGTTACTTAGTATTTTGAAAGGCTATCGTCTGCTCTGACAGCCATGCTTTAGCCACTACCGCTCAGATTCATGAAGTCACTGCCATTGCTAATGGAAAAGTCTTCCAACGACGTGGAGGTAACAAGGGACGAACCCAACACTGCCGACGGTGGACGATACGCTTCCCCACTCCTGCTGTGCAGAGAAGGAGCATTTGGTTTTTTCCTAGCCTCTTGTTTATTCTGCAAATGTTTCAGCTTCTGCAAACATACTCCCGAAGCCTAACGACATGCAGTAGATGTCAAACACTCGTTTTCCTTTTGGGGTTTGGATAATTCTTTGTCATTTTGCTTCCTTTGTGAGGTTCGGGCACTCAAGAGGTATTTATTTACTATCCCTTGTGTGCACCTTAGAATGGTGGCTGGGACAGGGTGGGTGCTCAAGAAATGATTACTAAACCATGAAGGCCAGTACTGTACTGACATACACAGGTGGTTAGAACATTTGACTAGTTCTTTCTGTCTGCATCAGCAGGATGTAACCAAGATACCAAATGCCAGTAGTCCTTAATTACAACTATGCTTTATAAAATGCGTAAATAAGGACCGTGTGTGTGCATATGTGCACACACGTACAAATAAGAGGGAAGTTGAGACTATCTCTGCATTTCTCTTCAACTCCAATATACTTGAGTTTGAAAGAGAGTATCCCCATGTTGGAGGCACTGATAACACTGAACTACTTTCATGATATCTAGGAAATAATGTTTTTAGATTACAATATCTCAAGATATATACAAATCAAAATCACTACAATTCATCAACATTTCATATATATATATTTATGTGCCAACTGAAGAAGGTTGCTGAATATGTCCATGAACTGGGGTAATTGTTCCTAATTCTCTCAGCACTTAGGTTCTTTTTTAAAAATCTGTGATGCATATA
>NW_027528640.1:4708200-4717075 GCF_008692635.1 Crocuta crocuta
CTTACGTGTGCCCCTGTGTATAGAAAGAATACACCACAAGGAATAACATTAAGGACTGCTCTCCTGGCCAGACAAACTTGAATTTCACTTTGGTTTCAGATGTTCACCACCTGCATAGCTCCAGGGGATTCCTGACTGAGCCCCAGTTCCCACCCATCTAACCTGCAGGGGTCCCCGGCGGAGTCCCACATGGGGCCGTTCTGCTTCAGAAAGCAGCTGCCTGGTCACACGTTAACATGACAGTACCTGCACTCACAGTTACATTGTGTAATCAATTTCAAGACTCATATCTGTGTCTCTCTCACATACATGATAAACATGCTTGAGTTTTACATACATAGAAACTCAGATGTGCCCTGCTATCATTTCCCCCAATGTTTAAAAATAATCACTAGCCTATCAATATGGTTGCCTAGATCAAGAATGGTAAGCGTCTAGAACACATGGGTACACCTTCCCATCCCATGCCTATGGCTGACATCACTAGCTGATCGTGGCAGCCTGGATGGTTGAGACCACAAAAGGGCTCAGAATCCTCATGACTACTCATCTGGCAGCCCCCTTCATCCACTGAACTAGTTCTTACCATAAACCTACTTGTCAATTTTGGCATCAGTGAAACAAATTGCTTATGGGTGTACAAAACATAACCAACACTGCAGCCCAGATCCTAATGTTCAGAAGGGCTTTGCAAAACTGAGAAACAAGAAAGGCATCTCAGAATGCACCATCAAAAAAATTTTTTTAATGTTTATTTTTGAGAGAGAAGAGAGAGAGAGAGAGAGTGCAAGACAGGGAGGAGCAGAGAGAGAGGGAGACACAGGATCTGAAGCAGGCTCCAGGCTCTGAGCTGTCAGCACAGAGCCCAATGTGGGGCTTGAACCCACAAACCTTGGAATTGTGACCTGAGCGGAAGTCAGATGCTTAACCGACTGAGCCCTGCAGGCGCCCCTCAGAATGTAACTTTTTAACTGCTCTCCCAACCTCCCCTTGCTCACATAGCTGAAGGAAGCTTACATACCTCAAGAAGGTATAAAAAGGGCTTCCTACTCAGTTTCTATTCTTATTCAAGTTGAAATCAACACATGGGTGACTTCACATTGTAAATTGTACATCATGCTCATTTTACATAAGACTGAGGCTTAGATTTACTCATAATGTTTATTCTTATTGAAAAAGTCATTTTAGGTGCTCATTTACACTAAGTCTTACTTTAATTTTCAGATAAAATACTGCCTCCTGAGGATTGCCCTTTTCTATTAATTTATGCAAGTGTTGCTTTAGGGACTCAGAGTACCAGGGTGAGCAAAGGCAGAGCCCAACACCTGTCTTCATTAAGCTCCCAGGCAAGGATGACTCAATAGCCGTCTCTTCTTATGAGCCTTCGTTACTGTGACAAATAAGGAAATGGACGTACTTAGCTGGGTTCCTGCACTCATTCCAGAGTCTTCTGCTCTCATGCTGAATTGGTGGCTGATGCCAACAAAAGAAAACTCCAGGAGAGACTGAGTGGCTCAGCTCACTGAGCATTTGACTTCAGTTGAGGTCACAATCCCATGGTTCATGGGTTTGAGCTCCACATCAGAGCCTGAGGCCTGCTTCAGATTCTGTGTTTCCTGGTCTCTCTACCCCTCCCCTGCTTGCACTCTCTCTCTCTCACTCAAGAATAAACATTTTTTTAAAATTTTGTAATTAAAAAAAAGAAAACGCCACCCCTGATTATTATTTAGAATGATGTATCTAATAAGGGTATACCTTAAACAGTACAGTTGTACAAATCATTTATTATTAAAGTATACTAAAGTATCTCCTGGAATGTCATCATTAATATTTGCTAATAAATTTTAATCTCCATGTTCAATGGATCTTGTTGCTTTTTTGTTTTCTTCATTCCTCAAAGCTCCATTACGGTAATGTAATGGTAGACCGTGTCACATTAGAATGAAAAATGCTAATTGAGGCTGCCATTGAACAGTCCAACGTATTTACCAGAATTCACTTTCCAAGACAACCTCCTATGACATTTCAATGTTAATACTTTGAACAAGAGATAAACACCCTGTCTCTATAAGCAGAAGGAGTTAGTGGTCCTTGGAAAAGGACCAACAGACACAGATTTCTGGACCTAAGAACAGTCATTCTAGGCCCTGGGACATCCTAAAGAACCAACAGCAGCCACCATCAGGCCTGGAGACAGCGTGATCCTACCAGCAACAAGCAATCCATGCCAGAACTCACAGCACTGATTCAGAAGTGAAGACGTAGCAGGGTTCTTGCACAGAGATTCATGATACCGAGGCTTTTCTTTCCAGGAAGCAACTTTACTCATGCCAGCCCTCTTCAGTTGGGTTCATACCCAAAAAACTGAGCCCTGAACGCCATGTGGTACAGTTTTTTATTTATTTTCTACTTCACTGTCTCCTGTATATGGTAACACACACAAACACACAGTCTGATTAAGTGGTCTAATGTTCCAAGGTCATGAGAGACGTGGTCATGGATGCGCATAGCCAGGTTACCTTGAGGGTGTTTTTTCCTCCTTTCCTTTGGGAGGGGACCCTACCACAAAGACAGAACTGATGCACGTTCTTGAGTTGTCTCGGCAGGGTATAAAGTGCTCAGGTACCTGACCAACTGACATAAGAGAACTGAGGGTGCCGGCCCCTGTGACTCTGATCTAACACCTGGAGTCAGTCACCTTAAGAAATCCATGTTGATGGGCAAAAGTCATGAGCAGACACTTTTCCAAAGAAGACATCCAATTGGCTAACAGGCTCATGACAAGATGGTCAACATCGCTCATCATCAGAAAAATACAAATCAAAACCACAATGAGATACCACCTCACACCTGTCAGAATGGCTAACACTAACAACTCAGGCAACAATAGATGTTGGCAAGGATGTGAAGAAAGAGAAACACTTGTGCACTGCTGGTGGGAATGCAAACTGGTGCAGCTACTCTGGAAGACAATATGGAGGTTCCTCAAAAATTAAAAATAGAACTACCCTATGACCCAGCAATTCCACTACTAAGTATTCACTCAAAGCATACAAAAATGCTCAATCCAAGGGGCACAAGCACCCCAATGTTCATAGTAGTATTATCAACAATAGCCAAAGTATGTAAAGAGACCAAATATCCATTGACTGACAAATGGGTAAAGGTGTGGTATGTGATATATATAATATCTATATTCCATATATATAAACAATATCTATATTCCATATATAGAATATCTATATTCCATATATAGAATATCTATATTCCATATATANACACACACACATAATGGAATACTACTCAGCCATTAAAATGAATGAAATCTTGCATCCTAGTGGATGGAAATAGAGGGTATTATGCTAAGTGAAATAAGTCAATCAGAGGAAAACCGATATCCTAGGATTTCGCTCATATGTAGAATTTGAGAAATAACAGATGAATATAGGAGAAGGAAACAAAAATAATCTAACAACAGAAGGAGACAAACCGTAAAAGACTATTAAAAACAAAGAACAAACTTGCTGGAGGGGAGGTGGGTAGGGGATGGGCATTAAGGAGGGCACTTATTGGGATAGATCACTGGGTTCTACTCCTGAAATCATCATTACAATTTATATTAACTAACTTGGATTTAAATAAAATTTAAGGGGTGCCTGGGAGGCTCATTTGGTTGGGCGTCCAGCTTCAGCTCAGGTCATGATCTCATGGTTCGTGGGTTCGAGCCCCGCGTCGGACTCTGTGCTGACAGCTAGCTCAGGCCTGGAGCCTACTTTGGATTCTGTGTCTCCCTCTCTCTCTGACCCTCACCTGCTCACGCTGCCTCTTTCTCTCTCTCTCAGAAATAAATAAAACATTAAAAAATTTTTAAAAATAAAATAAAATTTAAATTAATATAAAGAATTCCATGCTGTATTCCTTGTTGTTCATGCCCTCCTTGAGTATGGACTATGCACCCTGTATTAAAACATCCCGATTCTGTTGTTCGTGGACAGACTGCTTTGGGAAATATCCCTGGAGTCCTCTTTCTTGTAAGTAAAACCCTTCCTTTCCCTCTTCTTCTGCTTGGCCTCATCTTTCGGCTGGACACCCACCAAGAGGCAAACCCCATTTTGGGTAACATCTCCACTATCGCATTTTGTAGCGAAACCTCTCCCTTGCTTTCCTTGGCTCTTTCTACTCCATTTGCCCTTGAAATTCTCAAAACATCCCATCCTTTTACATGTATATTCTCTTTGCAAAAATTTTGTTCCAGTTTCTTGATATAGCAGGTTGTTTAATTGCTGTAATGCTACTGGGAATATAATGATAATTACAACTTTTGCCTGTATTAAGTTTAAAATTTTAAATGTAAAATAAAAAGGAGTGAATATACCTTATTTTATATATATAACTAAGAGAAAATCCTGCTTCCACAGAGTACTGAATCATACTTAATGCATCTGCATAGGTGCTCAATTAATAACAACTCTTATTAACTGCAACTGTATGGCAGAAATATGCACATTTTAAGGAAGTGGATATTAAAATAGAATGAGGGGCACCTGGGTGGCTCAGTCAGTTAAGCGTCCAACTTTGGCTCAGGTCATGATCTCACAGTTCACGAGTTCGAGCCCCACATCAGGCTCAAACCCTCTGTCCCCCTCTCTCTATGCCCCTCCCCTGCTCATGCTCTCTCAACAATAAACAAACATTTAAAAAAATAAAACAGAATGAAAGGGATACCAGGCTTAGAGCTGCTTTGAGCAAAAACCAGCTGAAAGCCACACCAACAAAATTTAATCTAGTTTATTTCATAAACATAAGTAAAACCTAACTTAGGTTGTTTCTTGCAAATACCTCTGATAGTCCTACATAGAAGTCATTTTCCTAAAATGGTGGAAAATAATTGCTTTCAACCAATCCTCTGTCATCTGGAAGCCCTTGGTACAATAGCCAATTGCATGAAGAGTGAACAACTTCTTGCTCTCATTTTAGAAGCCGACTCACAACAGCATGCCTCTGAGCCCCACTCCAGGGTTTAAGTTGCCCTGTTCTTGAACAGTTGTTTCCTGATCGAAAAAACATTCCTGTCAAGTAAAGTGATCTGAGTTTTCTTTTGACAGTGATAATAATAAATAAATAACCAGGTACGATTTTATCTTGAAGGGCTTATACATATATATATATATAACCATATTCAAAAGATTACTTAATCAAAAATGGAAAACAACAACAGAAAGAGATCTTTTCCCAGTTTCTCTGGGTGTTTTTAATTTTTGGTTGTGTGAGGAATGCTCAATTTTTTTCTTAGGTGCTCTCTCTCTATGGTCCTCACCACCATTCTTTTTCCTCCAACGCACATCACTACCTACTATTGTAGAGAACTAGCAACTTCAGCCAGTTCTTGTAGGTGGTAGTCAGATGCTACACTGGGGAAAATGTCAAAGAATTCCAGAAATTCCTGCCATTCATTCTGACTCAAATTTTTAAGGAGAAGGAATAAAGACTGCTATTCTAAATACTTGCATTTGACTAATTTTTAAGATCAATTTCTGAATAGGCAACACATCTAAATCAATGAAAGAAAAAAGTGACAAGAATGCATAGAAAGGTCTGGACTCTGTTCCATCCACCACGGTTCCTCACTTTCCATTAGGGAAAGATTTCACAGCCTCAACACTATGGCCAGTGTGGGTGCGAGGCTGTCCTATGCACTGAAAGACATTTACCAGCATCACTGGATTTGGACTTGGGTCAATAATAATGGCTCAAGATATTGCAAATGTCTGCCTGCTGAGGTACACTACCCTGGAAGTAACCATTTTTATCAGGTATTTTTTTCAACTTCCAATATTCCTTTATGCAACTTCAACAAACAGGAGTAAGCCCTCTCCTTTTCTCCTCTTTCCTATTCAATGTTCCCTTTGCAACACCTTACTTTTTCCCCCTCTTAATGTTTTTATTGCCATTTGAGTCCTTAATGGCATACGGACTTTTTTCCATGTCATTATAACAGAAATCCTCATCATTTGTTAACAGCTGTATAGTATCACATAGTTTAATTCCCTACCCATGTGCTTTTAGACAGTCCCAATATTTTGCTGTGACAAACACTGCCGAAATGAATATTTCTGCACATTTATCAGTGTGCAGGCTCATGGATCTATCTTTAGAATAAACAGCCAGAAGTAGGATTGCTGGGTCAAAGGGTAAATGGCTCCATAAACCATTTGGGATACTGCCAGATTCCCCTCCTGGAGTTTTATCATTTTGACCTCTATGTGTGATATGGAGGAAGGACACCCCAATGTGTTATCATGGCCTGAACTTGTACCAGCTGAAAGGTAAGGAAGAGTGCCATGGGATAGTGTCACATTTGCATTCTCCTTGCCCTGAGTGAGGTCCTGTACCTTGTATGTTTGAAACCTATCTTTTTATGTTGGTTCGCGAGCTTTGCCCCCTTTTCTGTTGGGTAATTGGCCTTCTTTATTTCAAGGAATTCTCCAAAGAGAATAGCTCTTTGGGATATGTGTACAACTATTTTCCCCAGTTTGTTTTGTTCTGGTGTTTTAATTTTATGAAAGAAATTATTGTTGTGCAGAAGCTTTTTAAATTGTCATAGGATTTATGCTTATCTCTGCCTATGAATTTGGGTTACAGTTAGAACTCTTCTTGGTTCCAAGATTACAAAAAAAAAAATCACATTTTTTTCTATTGTTATTTGATGTTTTATACTTTTAGAGCTGTGAGCATTTGGTATTTATTGTCATGTACACTCTGAGGTATAGTTTGGACTTTCTTTCCAGATGACTACATTGCCTTACTAATACTTTTATTAAAAAGTCCACTTTGATTCCACTGATGGGTCTATACCTGAATTTTCTAGTTTGAATGCCTCTTTCATTTTAAAAAAAAAAAACCCTCGAAATTCTATAAGCTTAAGTCCCTATAAGACCTGAATCTGCTACTTGCTGAGTGTGCTAAGTCTGTAGGATTGGCTTCTGAAGAAAGCACATTCCTATATAAAGTGATAATGTTATTATATCATTAAATGGGAATTCAAGTAGTTAAAATCATCACAATGATCAACATGAAAGATTGGGTAAAAAAGTTTAAGAAACAGTGGTTAATGGGGGCATCTGATTGGCTCAGTTGGTTAAGTGCCTGACTCTTGGTTTGGGCTCAGGTCATGATCATCTGGTTCTGCAGTTTGAGCCCCGTGACAGGCTCTGAACTGCTGGCGCAGAGTCTGCTTGGAATTCTCTGTCTCCATCTCTCTCTGTCCCTAATTGCACTCTCCCTCTTTCAAAGTAAATAAACTTAAATAAAATAAACTCATGAAACCCATCATGCACACTTAACATACATGAGCAACTTAGACCAATAAAAGTGCTACACTTACAGCAAAGAGCCATGAGACACCTAACTTCCTGATTGGGAAGGAGAAAACAACTCATTATGACTGTAAGGCACAAAATGAACATCACAAAATTTAGCTAATGGGAGGGGAAAACTAATCTATGTAAAATGCTTTCAATAGTGCATACGTCAACGTGCTTGTACATATAAATAAAATTCTATTTAAGTCACTTGCAGGATCATTGGTAGTAAGTAACTACATATACCATTCCTTTTAAATGTTGTTAAGTCATCACATGGAGAGATCAAACATTCCATTTGCTTTCTACTTCAAAAATCATGAAATGGGCTCCTAATATTCAGCCTCTCTGCCAGTCACACTCTTTGTTATCAGTAAGAAGGAAACTTTATTTTTTGAGAAAGCATTCGCCTACTTGCTTCCAGCTTAGATGACTGCTCTTTTGAATTTGTGGCTTTGAGTGACAAATAGAACAGCACCTCTTATATTGGCAGATATGTTTTGACACAGTAGTTTTATGTTGCCTAAAACTCTTTTAGCGATTAGACCTACAGAATGGCAGAGATAGAAGACACATCACATATCACCAGCACCTGCCCTTTTTTAAACAATGAAAACCTGAAGGGGCACCTGGGTGGCTCAGTCGGTTAAGTGTCCAACTTCAGCTCAGGTCATGATCTCACAGTTCGTGGGTTCCAGCCCTGAGTCAGGCTCTTGCTGACTGCATGTAGTCCACTTCAGATTCTGTGTCTCCCTCTCTCTCTGCTCCTCCCCTGCTTGTGTGCTCGCTCTCTTTCTCTCTTTCTCTCTCTCTCAAAACAAGTAAAACACTTAACAACAAACCAACATGAAAACCTGAGTCAGGAAGAAGTAGGTCCATGGGGCTGGTACATGCCATTACACAGTAGCTTGGCAACTACTGGGGTCAGAGCTGCCTCACCTGCCTTCCACTAGCCTGTCCTGTTTGTTTTCTTAAAAGCAAGGATATTCCCTAAATCGCAATGCATGCCTGATTTTTTAGCATCCACCTGAGATAACATTGTTACAAAATAATTTATGACCCAGCTTTAAAATAGGTATTTTTCCATTTGAGGATTAAATCCATTCACTTCCAAACTGACTTATTATCTAACAATCCTACATATTAAAAAAGTATTTTATTTTGAATTTATATCCTTTTAAAATACCTTCAGGCAATTTAGAGGTGATGCCAAATAGTGTTGAGAAATGCCCTAGTTTTATAATAATGCATGTTACCAGTAATTAAGACGGAGACTTTATTGTCCACAGCTGTTGATACTAAGCTTTCAATTGCAAAGTCACTTTTATTTTTAATACTTCTTAAAAACAATAGAAGATAGAAGTAGGCTAAAATAAAGAAAAGGAAGCAGCACTCCATTAGGATTTAGTTCAGAGAAGGGACACTTTTCTAAAAGGCTTAATCGATACATAGTAGCACATGTTTATTTAGCACATTCTATGCTGTGCCTGGATGAGCACTGTATCACTACATCC